>NC_138210.1:65077478-65342478 GCF_964194415.1 Vipera berus
GCTCTTTGAGCTCTCCGGCCCAGGCTGAGAATTTTTAACTGGGGTTTTTAGTTAAGGGATAATTTAATCTTTTTAAATTGTTTTTTAACTTTTGTATTTTGTACTGTTTGATTTTAAATACCCTGTAAACCGCCCTGAGTCCTTCGGGAAAGGGCGGTATATAAATTTAATAAAATAAAATAAAATAAAATTAAATTAAATTAAATTTCTCTCTCTCTCTCTCTCTCTCTCTCTCTCTCTCTCTCTCTCTCTCTCTCTCTCTCTCTCTCTCTCTCTCTTTCTCCCTCCCTCCCTCCCTCCCTCCCTCCCTCCCTTCCTTCCTTCCTTCCTTCCTTCCTTCCTTCCTTCCTTCCTTCCTTCCTTCCTTCCTTCCTCAGACACACAGGGCTCAACAAAATAAAGCAACTCACCAAGATGCTTGCTTTTCCCATCTAGGTAGAGAGGATCCAAAACCGATATTTGTGGGTTTCTTATTGCTGGAAAAAAAGCTGGATGGAGAAAAGAAATCCAGAAAGGACAAACAATGAACTTATCCTCTATCACGGGACGCTGCCAGAAAACTGTTCCTCTGTCTGTGAGATTGGCTTCAAAAATGCTTTTCGAAAGCGTAAGAGACTGAGAAAGGGGTTCCTATCGTTCTTTCCCCAAAGCTATCTAGTTCACCACTCTCAAACAAATAAACCGATCAGTAAAGAGTCCAAGGTGGTCCTATAGATGATCATTTGGCTGCCCGTTTCTATTATCCTAACTTCAAGTCTCGCTAGAAGAGAGAGAATAAAAAGGGTGGGGAACCAGACGAAGGAATAGTATCTGCATAATTCAAGGAGATATAGATAACATAAGAAACCAGAGCTCGTAGCAGCAGAGATTTAAGGTTGGGGGTGAGCTCTTGGAATAGCCTTCACATTCTGAATATTCAGCAAACAGAAATTGGTTGTCTTTCGTGTCTACCAGGGGAAGATTTTTCTTTCGACTATGAAAAGCAAAGTATTTCTTGAATAGCACAAACCGCAAACTATTTACATTTGCAAGCACTGTAACTTTTTTTTTATAAGGGACGCGGTGGCTCAGTGGGTTAGGACGCTGAGCTTGTCGACCAGATGGTCGGCAGTTTGGCGGGTCGAATCCCGAGTGCCGCGTAGCAGAGTGAGCGCCTGTTACTCGTCCCAGCTTCTGCCAGCCTAGCAGTTCGAAAGCACGTAAAAATGCAAGTAGAAAAATAGGGACCACTACGGTGGGAAGGTAACAGCGTTCCGTGTGCCTTTGGTGTCTAGTCATGCCTGCCACGTGACCACGGAGACATCCTTGGACAAACGCTGGCTCTTCGGCTTTGAAACAGAGATGAGCACCGGCCCCTAGAGTCGGAAACGACTAGCACGCATGTGCGGGGGAACCTTTACCTTTACCTTTAACTTTTTTTAGAACAGAATCACCAAAAGGACACCCTGCCCTCCAGCCAATGGAGGAAGCTCATTTTGGCACTGTTTCCTTCCATCAATTCTGTTTTGCTTTTTATTTGCATTTCAGAGGTTGAGCTGTACTAATGTCAATCAATCAATCAGAATAGAGCTGGAAAGGGACCTTGGAGGTCTTCTAGTTCAGAGGCCCCCAACCTTTTGGGCACCAGGGACCGGTTCTATGGAGAAATATTTTTCCGCGGACCAGAGGGGGCGTGGTTTTGTGTGCTGCCTGCATCCCGTGGATGGGGCTTTGCTTGTTTGCGCGGCCCGGTTGCTGGCATGCCACGGCCCGGTGCCGGTCCATGGACTGCGGGGTGGGGACCCCTGTTCTAGTCATATCCCCTGCTCAAGCAGGAGACCCTATACATTTCAGACAAGTGGGTGTCCAATCTCTTCTTAAAAACCTCCAGTGATGGGACACCCACAGCCTTTGAAGGCGAGCTGTTCCACTGGTTAATTATCCTCATTGTTAAGAAGTTTCTCCTTAATTCCAGGTTAATGTCTGAGAAACATCCTGGAAAGATGAATTCCATAGATCAATATTCAATCTTTTACATGTTACTAATTCTAAAATGTGCATATTGTCTGGGTCTATGAGGACTAAAAATATGGTCCACATTTTCTTGGCCTCATTAAAACTTGCCACATTTACAAGATCTAATGTAAGTCCAAAGGTTCGTGAATAATGGAAGATCCGCACTGGTCATATATGTGTAAATTCAATGCATTCTGACTATATTTGTTATAAATACAAACACAGGTAGTCCTCGACTTACAACAGTCCTCTTAGTGACTGTTCAAAGTTATAGCAGTGCTGAAAAAGTTGACTTATGACCGCTTTTCACACTTACGACTGTTGCAGCATCCCCTTGGCCACGTGATCAAAATTCAGACCCTTGGCAACTGACTCATATTTGTGACGGTTGCAGTGTCCCGGGTTCATTGTGCAATCACTTTTGGGGACTTTCTGACAAGCAAAATCAACAGGGAAGCCAGATTCACTTAAAAAAAATATGTGTTATTTAATTAACAACAGCAGTGATTCACTTCACAGCTGGGGCAAGGAAGGTCGTCAAATGGGGCAAATCTCGCTTAACAACTGTTTTGCTCAGCCATAGAAATATCGGGCTCAGTTGTGGTTGTAAGTCGCGGATCACCTGTACAGGATGCTTAAACAAACAAACAAACAAGTCAAATGACACCAGTGAATTCTAAGTTGGTGATGACCTATAAAGCCCTAAATGGCTTGGGTCCGGACTATCTAAGGCAGGGGTAGGCAACCTCGGCTCTTTTATGACTCATGGACTTCAACTCCCAGAATTCCTGAGTCAGCTATGCTGAGGGAAAAGGAAGAGGTTTCCAAGCTGAGCCATGCTGACTCAGGAATTCTGGGAGTTGAAGTCCACGAGTCATAAAAGAGCCGAGGTTGCCTACTCCTGACCTATACCATCTCAGACAGGTGATTGTCTAGTCCAGGGGTCGGCAACCTCGGCTCTTTTATGACTCGTGGACTTCAACTCCCAGAATTCCTGAGTCAGCTATGCTGAGGGAAAAGGGAGAGGTTTCCAAGCTGAGCCATGCTGACTCAGGAATTCTGGGAGTTGAAGTCCATGAGTCATAAAAGAGCCGAGGTTGCCTACTCCTGACCTATACCATCTCAGACAGGTGATTGTCTAGTCCAGGGGTCGGCAACCTCGGCTCTTTTATGACTCGTGGACTTCAACTCCCAGAATTCCTGAGTCAGCTATGCTGAGGGAAAAGGGAGAGGTTTCCAAGCTGAGCCATGCTGGCTCAGGAATTCTGGGAGTTGAAGTCCACGAGTCATAACAGAGCCGAGGTTGCCGACCCCTGGTCTAGTCCATAGCATAGCTGACTCAGGAATTCTGGGAGTTGAAGTCCATGAGTCATAAAAGAGCCGAGGTTGCCTACCCCTGATCTAAGGGAACACCTGCTGCCGGCATCAACTTCCCATCGTCCTGTGCGCTCCCATAGGGAGGGCCTCCTTAGGGTGCCGCCGGTCAGGGAATGCCGGCGGGTGATCCCCAGAGGGAGGGCATTCTCTGTGGGCGCGCCTGCCCTTTGGAATGATTTACCTGTGGAACTCCGGACTGCCCCCGACCTGCGCTCGTTTCGCCGGGACCTGAAAACCTGGCTTTTCGATCTATCCGGCCTGGACTGAGGGGGTTTTTAGTTTTAAGTTTTAACATTGTTTTATTGTTGGGCTATTATTAATTTAATTCTTTTTTAATTCTATTTTTATCTTCATTTATATTGTCTTTTAAATATTGCCCTGTAAACCACCCTGAGTCCTTCGGGAATAGGGCGGTATAGAAAACTAAATAAATAAATAAATAAATAAATAATAAATAAGAAGTTGATCAGGAGGAAAGGTGTACAGAACACTGAGAAGTGAAGGAGTAACTATCTAAGTATGATGGTTGTTTTTGTTCTCTTTTTCTAGAAAGTCTCTATGGACAAGGCATTTATTTTTCTGTGGCTGCTGGCCGTGCTGTGTACTATGCCAAACCAGATCCCCAAGGGCTCCGGTACATGTTTCAAGCTCGAGTTCTTACAGGGGAATATGGTTGCGGGAAAGAAAATATGGTATTGCCTCCAGTGAAACAAGAGGGAAACGGCCGCTATGATAGTTTGGTGGACGTCCTTTCCAAGCCGAATATTTTCGTGGTGTTTTTTGACGATCACGCTTACCCTGAGTACTTGATCACCTTCTGAGGCATGACATCTTCATAGCAGTTCTGAGGGACTGGAAACGACCTCAATGGAACACAAGTGGAAGCACAGAGATTTTCTGATGGGGACAAAGAAGAAATAATTTCTTTCAGGGTGTATATAGTGTATCGCTGGAGGGGAGATTGCCAGAGAATTATGAAACGTGCAATTCAATTTCAGTTGGAGGTCTTATCCTCTGGAAATGGTTTGTGGAACATCCTCATGTCAGGACAAGGAGGCTGTGTGAACATACGAATGAATTGTACCATTCCTAACTTATCCTCCTAAACCCACCCAAGTTTATACGTGTGACACAGCTCTACCTACTTTGCAATTCTCAGCCTCTCTGAGATTAAGTATAAATTTTGAATGAAATAAATATTAAGGGTAGTTCTAGTCATCAAAAGGTAACCTGGGCTGGTTTCATTCGGTCTATCTTTCCAAAATCACTCACATAACAGAAAAAATGGAGGGGACATCATTACGGAATGAAAATTTAGTTTCCAAATCTTTCCCCGCACGGTCAAATATCCATTTTTCCAGCTATTGCTCATTTCTGCTTCCAGTACATCGGCTTTTCTAAAACCCATGTGTAAACAATAAACCTTGTGCAGTATAATTACTGTTTTGTTTTTTCTGTCCACAAGAGTAATGTAAAGTTATAGATGGTTTTGAGAGAGAGTTGGGGTATACCGTGTTTGCAAGAAGAAATAATTTTGGGGCAGTTCTGCTTTAATCCTTGGCATATTATCAGTCAGTTAGGCCAAAAGTATAGTGTGTGATGTAAAACATTGTCTTCTGTGGGACTTCAGTACTGCAGAATCCTAGGATATAATTCTTTAGGTGGATGGATAGACATCAGGACCACAAAGGTAAAGATTTCTCGTCTGGTCGTGTCAGACTCTGGGAGTGAGGCTCATCTCTGTTTCTTACCTGAGGGAGCCAGCATTGTCTGAAGACAAATTCCATGGTCATGTGGCCAGCATGACTATAGGCCGAGATGCATGGAACGCTGCTACCTTCCCACTGAAGTGGTACCTATTTATCTACTTGCATTTTCATGCTTTCAAATTGAATACGGTGCAAACGATAGACCAAAATATATTTGAATGTGCCATTGGATTATAAATCTTCACTGGCAAAACAACAACAACAACAATAATGATTTGGAAGGGACCTTGAAAGTCATCTAGTCTAACCCTCTGCTCAGGCAGGAAACCCTATACCATTTCAGACAAATGGCTGTCCAGTTTCTTATTAAAAACGTCCAGTGTTGGAGCATTCACAACTTCTGGAGGCAGGTTGTTCAACTGATTAATTGTTCTAACTGTCAGGAAATTTCTCCTTAGTTCTAGGTTGCTTCTCTCCTTGATTAGTTTCCATCCATTGCTTCTTGTCCTGCCTTCAGGCACTTTGGAGAATAGCTTGACTCTCTCTTCTTTGTGGCAATCCCTGAGATATTGGAACACTGCTATCATGTCACTCCTAGTGCTTCTCTTCATTAAACTAGACATACCCAATTCCGCAACAGTTCCTTATATGTTTTAGCCTCCAGTCCCCTAATCATATTTGTTGCTCTTTTACATCGTGGTGACCAAAACTGGATGCGGTATTCCAAGTGTGACTTTACCAAGGCATTGTAAAATGGTATTAATACTTCACGTGATCTTGATTCTATCCCTCTGTTAATGCAGCCTAGCACTGTGTTGCTTTTTTGGCAGCTGCAGCACACTGCTGGCTCATATTTAAGTGATTGTCCACCAGAAGTCTGAGATCCCTCTCACAGTTACTACTATTGAGCAAGGTACCACCTATACTATACCTGTACATTTGGTTTTTCTTGCCTAAATGGAGAACCTTACTTTTTCAACATTGAATTTCATTTTGTTAAATAATGCCCAATGCTCAAGTCTTTCAAGATCCTTCTGTATCTTAAACCTATCTTGTGGAATGTTGGCTTGCCAGCTTGGTGTCGTCTGCAAATTTGATGAGTTCCCCATCTATCCCCTCATCCAACTCGTTGATGAAGATGTTGAAGAGCCCTGGGCCCAGAACAGAGCCCTGGGGCACCCCACTACATGCTTCCCTCCAATGAGATGCAGTTCCATTGAGGACCACACGCTGAGTATGGCCATTCAGCCAGCTACGAATCCATCTGCTGGCGACGCTGTCTAACCCACATTTTTCTATCTTATCAAGTAGTAGATTGTGATCTACTTTATCAAATGCCAAGTATTCTTTATTCTTTTCTATACCAAAAGAAACGATCCATTTAGCAGGAATTCTGTGGGAAGCGAGTGCTGTTTCTTGGAGAATGAAAATAACATTCCCCTTTGGCATTACTTCAAAGCATTCCAACTTTACAATGCGATTTGTGAGTAGAGAACGTAAAATCGTCTGATTTTTTTTCCTTAGTATTTTCAGTTGGCTCTCAGGACTGGATCCAAAATGAAATAAGGTACAAAAACCAAGGGCATCTGCTCATCCTCAGATTGAAATAATAATAATAATAATAATAATAATAATAATAATAATAATAATAATAATAATAATAATAATAATAATAATATAATTTGTTGTTGTTATTGTTATTGTTGTTGTTGTTGTTGTTGTTGTTATTATTATTATTATTATTATTATTATTATTATTATTATTATTATTATTATTATTATTATTATCATCATTATTTGGAAGGGACCTTGGAGGTCATCTAGTCCAACCCCCTGCTCAGGCAGGAAACCCTATACCATTTCAGGCAAATGGCTGTCCAGTCTCTTCTTAAAAACCTCCAGTGTTGGAGCATTCACCACCTCTGGAGGCAGGTTGTTCCACTGGTTAATTGTTCTAACTGTCAGGAAGTTTCTCCTTAGTTTTAGGTTGCTTGTCTCCTTGACTAGTTTCCATCCATTGCTTCTTGTCCTGCTTTCAGGTACTTTGGAGAATAGCTTGACTCCCTCTTCTTTGTGGCAGCCCCTGAGATATTGGAATGCTGCTATCACGTCACCCTTCACCCTTCTCTTTGTTAAACTACACATACCCAATTCCAGCAATGTAAAGAAATGGCACTCATGTAATACAGCTAGTCCTCAACTTACAATCACAATTGAGCCCAAAATTCATATTGCTGAGACATTTGTTAACTGAGTTTTGCCCCATTTTACAACCTCTCACTGCAGTTGTTAAGTGAATCACTACAGTTGTTAACTTAGTAACATGGCTGTTAAGTGAATCAGTTTTCCCCATTGACGTTGGTGGTCAGAAGGTCGCAAAAGGTGATCACATGACCCCAGGACACTGCAACCATCATAAATATGAGTCAGTTGCTGAGCACCTGAATTTTGATCATATGACCCTGGGATGCTGCAATGCTTGTAACTGAATAATGGTCATAAGTTATTTTTTCCCAGTGCTGTTTTGACTTTGAACAGTCGCTAAATGAACTGTTGTAAATCAAGGACTATAGAGTTCACAATGCCAACACAAGATTTTGCCAAATCAAACTAAAAGAATTAGAATAACCATATTATGCATAACTCTGTAGTATAAGTACAGATGTAATTTAGGTGCTGTTTATTATTTATCCAGTTTTTATCCTCTGCTGAGGTTGTGCATCTATGCATGAAGAGACTAACATGCAATATGAATGATTTTTTCCCCCTTGGATTTAATTTATACTTCCCTACAAAACCCTCAGTTTAATCCCTAATTGTAGTTGTTCTCTTATTTAGTATTAGGGTAATCAATTTGATGCTTTGAAATTCCACAAAACAGAAACAATTATGCCAAGTCTTTCTAGCTTTCCTATGACATATTGCATATTAAAAGGGTGGCAAAAGAACATCCAAAGAAGTAGAATTATTTGTAAATAAGTTTTAGTAACTTTCTTGCAACACACAACATCCACTATCTAGGCATACATGCACATACATGCGTTCACTCCAGTCACTTTCAGAATCATTCTCTCAACTCATTATCTGAACCATAAAAAAACTCCCAAACAACCTTGGGTTATTGAAGCTAATTTTGTTTGCCTTCTGCACCATTTCTTTAACCTAATCTCAGCTATGGATTATATCTCTGATTCTGAAACCTTTTATAAGCATCATCTGCTCTCTCAGTGTACTGGAATGCTGTATTTTGAAATCTGCCCAAATTCCAGAGTGATGAAATAAAACATCTTGATATAATGTGGAATCTTTTAAATCAGACATCCAAGCCTTCACATACGTGCGCTCTAAGTGCCACTTCTGACAATGGCTGTTATTATTTATTTATTAATTTAATTTAATTTAATTTGTATACCGCCCTTCTCCCGAAGGACTCAGGGTGGTGAACAAGGCAATAAATACTAAAATACCGAAATACAAAAATTAAGAAGAGATTAAACCATAATGCCCAAATACAACAAATAAATTACATAAAAACAGTAATAAAACCCAAACCCATCAGACCAGGCTGGCTTGTTCAAACAAATAGGTCTTTAGATCACGTCGGAAGGAGCGAAGGTCGGGGGCCATCCGGAGCTCTACCGGTAAACGGTTCCACAGATCAGGCGCACCCACAGAGAAGGCCCTCCCCCTGGGGGTCACCAGTCGGCACTCTCTGACCGGTGGCACCCTGAGGAGGCCCTCTCTGTGGGAGCGCACTGGGCGGAGGGAAGTTGATGCCGGCCGCAGGTGCTCCCTAAGGTACTCCGGACCCATGCCATGTAGGGCTTTAAAGGTCATTACCAGCATAGACCAAGGCATACTTGATAATGTTTTGCACACTTGCAGACTCATTGCCTAATATTATATCAGTGATTTAAATACAAACAGCTATTGGATGTGATATAGCAAAACAAATATACAAAATCAATTGAAAAGCCTGCAAAGTGCTATACTGACGATGAGATACTATATACAAAGGATTCAAATCATATTTAGAAGTTTATGAAATATTAAAGGATGCATTTAATCTCATAAAAATTGAAATATTTATTATTTGTTTCTACCCTGATTGTTCTCCAAGAGGCAACAGTACCATCGCTTAAGTATCTTTCTCTGCATAATAACCCTTTGAGATAGCTTGAGTCAACAAATAGACCCAAAATATATAACTCTATCATTATTGGATTAGTGGACAATCACTTAAATATGAGCCAGCAGTGTGCTGCAGCTGCCAAAAAAGCCAACACAGTTCTAGGCTGCATTAACAGAGAGATAAAATCAAGATTACGTGGTGTTAATAACACTTTATAATGCCTTGGTAAGGCTAATCAAGGAGAGAAGCAACCTAGAACTAAGGAGAAATTTCCTGACAGTTAGAACAATTCATTAGTGGAACCACTTGCCTCCAGAAATTGTGAATGCTCCAACACTGAAAGTTTTTAATAAGAAACTGGACAACCATTTATCTGAAATGGTTTAGGGGGTTGGACTAGAAGACCTCCAAGGTCCCTTCCACATTCTATTCTATTCTATTCTATTCTATTCTATTCTATTCTATTCTATTCTATTCTATTCTATTCTATTCTATTCTATTCTATTCTATTCTATTCTATTCTATTCTATTCTATTCTATTCTTCAAATCAAATAGAGTTTCTTCTCCTTTCAGTACCATCACCACCACCTGGTTATTTCTGAAACATACAGGTAGTTTTCAGTTCACAATCATTAGTTTAGTGATTGTTTGAACTTACAACGGGCCTGAATAAAGTGACTTGTGATCAGTCCTTACCCTTATGACCATTGTGGCTTCCCTACTGGACATGATCAAAATTCAGGCTCTTGTCAAAGGGCATATATTTACATCAGCTGTAGGGTCCTGGGGTCATGTAATCACCACATGTGACCTTCCCAGCCTGCTTCCAGCAAGCGAGGTCAACGGGGAAGCTGGATTCAATTAACAATTATGTGATTCACTTAACAACTGTGCCAAAAATGTCATAAAATTGGGTGTGACTCACTTAAGCAAATGCTTTGCTTAGCAATGGATATTCTAGACCCAATTGTGGTCATAAGTCAAAGTAGTCCTTGACTTAAGACCATAATTAAGCCCACAATTTCTGTTTCTAAACAAGACAGCTGTTAAGTGAGTTTTGCTCCATTTTGCAACCTTTCTTGCTAAAGTGAATCACTGCAGTTGTTAAGTTAGTAACCCAGTTGCTAAGTGAATCCGGTGTCCCCATTGATTTTGCATGTCAGAAGGTTGCAAAAAATGATTGCATGACTCTGGGACAATCATCAAAAGTATGAGCCAGATGCCAAGCAGCCAAATTTTGACCCTATGACCACAGGGAAGCTGCAAAGGTCATAAGTGTGAAAAATGACCATAAATCGCTTTTTTTCAGTGCTGTTATAACTTTGTACGGTCACTAAACAAAAGATTGTAGGTCAAGGACTACCTGTATCTATATTGTGTCTATTATTGCACATCTGCAACACAGCTAACAAACTATAGATGGCTTCTCTATAGTTTTTTTAAAAAAAACTCTGTTGGATCAAGCATTATCTGATATCAACAAACAAGAGAAATTAAACAAAATCTATGCTTGTCTGGGTTGTTCATCTCTATTCTATTTACCAAACACAGAGAAGTAGTTGTGCTATTATGCTTTTTCATGATTAATAATCTATAAAATTTATAACCAGGACCATAATCTGTCAGGTTTATAGTTGCAGACCAAATTTCCATATTCTTTAAGGCCCATGAAGCAAAAATCATTGGGAGGGCCAATGATTGGCTCTCAGGGTGGAGGGAGAGGCGGGGCTTGAGCACTTCCACTTCCTGCTCTCCTTTTCCCGCCTTTTCCCACATATTGCTGCTCTTTTCTAGGAAGACACCCCCTCCAATGCTCCAGTCTCCATGGCAACCTAATTCGGCCTGCAGAAACACATACAAAAACCGACTGCCTGGCCATCAAACGTGGCTCCTCTCTGGCCTGCAAGGATAGGGCCATTTTGCAAGATGGCTGCGGGTTAAAAAGGGCTTCTGGTGTGGGCAGTCCTCTGCCTTAAGCACCGCTGGGCCAGTCTGGAGGATCTCAGGGGGGAACCTTGTCCATTTCTGGCAGAGCTGTGCCTTTTTGATTGCTCTTGCAGAAATTTGCCATCCTTCTTGCCCTCCTAATTAAGAAAGGAGGCCTGAGTAGCCCTCACTTCTTTTCCCCACTTCAAGACTGCTCATAAAAAATTATAAGGAGCTAGTCTAAACCCTGCACTTTTCAGGCATTAAGCGGGTAAAATAAAACAGAGGCTTTTGAAACTTTGGGTTTTTTAAAACAACCCTTAAAAATGAGGGTTGACGTGGGGGAAAATATGGAGAGGGGTATATGTGTTGCGTTTCTGAAGGGAAGGCTGGATTTACCTCTATGAAAAGGGACATATGCTTCAACTTGGCACATAAGAATGGTGCACTTTATAGAGGGAATCCTGGCTTGGTTGGTCTTTGGGTTGCTACACAAATGACAAACATGTCAAGCATTTTCAAGTGTTTTTAAAGCAAAATGCATTGTTCAGATGACAAAAAGAAGAAATGACTATTAACACCTATGGAGATTCTCAAATCATCCAGATCATGGTTATCTCAAAGATGCTTTTTTTGCAAAAGGCAACTGGAGCTTCATGGTTCTTTTCTTTCTCTGAAAACATAGAACGTAGAATAATAGAGTTGAAAGGGACCTCGGAGGTCGAATAGAACAGAATGGAACAAAAGAGAATAGAGCTGGAAGGGACATTGGAGGTCTTCTAGTCCAGCCCCCTGCTCAAGCAGGAGAACCTATACCAGGTGTAGGCAACCTCGGCTCTTTTATGACTCATGGACTTCAACTCCCAGAATTCCTGTCAGCATATGCTGACTCAGGAATTCTGGGAGTTGAAGTCCATGAGTCATAAAAGAGCCGAGGTTGCCTACCCCTGACCTATACCATCTCAGACAAGTGACTGTCTGGCCTCTTCTTAAAAATCTCCAGTGATGAACTTCAGAAGCCTTCAGAAGCCCACAACTTCTGAAGGCAAGCTGTTCCACTGGTTAATTGTCCTGTTAGGAAGTTTTTTTCTTAATTCCAGGTTGCTTCTCTGTTTGGTCAGTTTCCAACCATTGTTTCTTGTCCTGCCCTCTGGTGCTTTGGAGAATAATTTGACCACTTCATCTTTCTGGCAGCCCCTCAAATACTGGAATACTGCTATCGTGTCATCCTGTTTCTTCATTTCTTTAGACTAGCCAAACCCAAGTCACGCAGCCATTCTTCATATGTTTTAGTCTGCAGGCCTTTGATCATTTTAATTGCTTTTCTCTGAACTGTTTTTTCAAAGTCTCAACATCTTTTGTATAGTATGGTGACCAAACTTGGTTGCAGTATTCCAGGTGTGGTCTTACTAGGGTTTTATTTTTCTAGTTCAACCCCCTGCTTGAGCAGGACACCTGATATCATTTCAGACGAATGGTTGTCCAGTCTCTTTTTGAAAGCCTTCAGTGATGGAGCACTCACAACTTCAGAAGGCAAGCTATTCCATTGGTTGATTACTCTCACCATTAGGAAAATTCTCCTTATTTCTAGGTTGCTTCTCTCCTTGGTCAGTTTCCAACCATTGTTTCTTGTCTTGCCTATTGGTACTTTGGAAAATAGTTTGACCACTTTGTCTTCGTAGGAGTCCCTCAAATATTGCAAAAGTGCTATCATGTTCCCCTCATCCGAGAAGCTTCTTCAATTCTTAGAAATGCTTTCAAATAGGGGGAAAAAATCCTAAGCAAATCCAGCTGCCTTTTGGGGAAAAAGCACCTTTGGGATGACTGTTAATAATATAATTTGATTTTTTTAAGCTGACCTGTAAATAAGTCATTATAATTTTCTATAATCACTCAGATCTCCCCGTTCTATGTCTGGGAGTTTAGAGAAAATGCATAAAGCCATGGTTTATGATATTGATTACCCCAGGGCGTTATTTACTTAGGCATAGCAGCAATCACTGGTTTTGAGGGCTTTTAAGAAGGATAGGGCAAAATAATAAATGAGGGGCTCAATTTTTCTAAGGTGGTAAGCTGTGACAATCGAATGGATCTTCCATGTTCAGAAGCAATATGCTACTAGTGCCTGAAAATAACTGTAGTGAGGATACTGCTTCTGTTTTGCTGCTTGTGTAGCCTTGAAGGAATTATCCAGGGTGACAGACTTTAGCCCTTTAATTAATAATGTGCTGGAGGATGGTGGTGATGGAGGTAGTGAGTTGGGAAATTAAAGATATGAAATTGGCACCTTAAAACTCTGCAAAGTTTGAGACATGCATTTTGCCCCTCACTCCAAATACTGAAAGACCCCATAACAAAGAGAGGTGGAGGTGGGGGACACAAGGTTCATATCTACTAGGCCATACTTTGAAACAATACTCTGGATTCCAAAATATCTTGTAAGGTCCCAGTCCCTTACTTAAACGTGAGATACCATATCAATCTAATTAGATAACCCAGGCGGAGAGTTCTTGATCAAGCAGCACTTTATTTGATCAAATTAAGCAGCTGGGTGGCCCGCAATCTGGAACACTGGCAGAGTTACATCCAGAAGTGCCACACATTAGAAAGTTGGTAGCATTGCTTTATAAACTATGTTAGCCAATGAAAATCAAACAACAGAGCCATTACATCATAAAGAAGGCATCAATCATTCCTGTACACTCCCTTCAGTATATCCCATCCATGTTCCCACACTTGCATGAAATTTCTCTGGTGCAAAAGCTGATTACAAAAAGCAAGAAAGCAACAGTTAGACTAAACAATTTCCCTTTGTTCCAGAACCCTTAAGTCTCTTTGTTATTCCCGTTTTCACCAAATTCATGTCTTTCAGATGTATTGGACCAGCTCTTATGGCCCAAACTGGTTCGGAATGACAAAAAAGTACTTCAACCGAATTTGGAAGGCAACAATTTGAGGCAGGTTGTTTTCGCTTCATTTATTTTCTTTGATCCATCATATCAGTTTATTAGTTTCAATTGTAATTCCTTGGTTGTTTTGACGTTGCAAATTCATTTAGTATATTTCTTATACTGCCAGAAGGCATGCTGGGAACTGTAGTTCAGGAGCATCACGTGTTCTACACACTTATTGTACTGTACTAGCAAATGTGTTTGCATTTGAAGGGGAAAAAGTGATTTTAAGTCCTTCTGAATACCAGCTCTGAGTCTGATCAAATGACCATATTTTTTTCTAAATTCAGGTCTGTGCTGAGACTAAACCGTACAAAAGATCAAAAAAGGTTGACAGTAATATATTTTTTTTTGCCCTATAACTGTGATACCGTACAGTGAATGCTACATAACACTTCCACAGGAATCCTTTGTAATACATTTGGCTTGGCTGCAGTAATATGTCTGTCTGTGAGGATATGCTTCTTTGCAATTATCGCAAATGTCGAGTCAAGCTTTCAGGCTATGCGTGGGTCACGGCCTGCTCACATATCTTCTGTGACCAACATGGCAGTGGAGAGTTCAGCCGATCACCAGCAGTTTGTCCAGCATGCACCAGTGCCCTCTCTGGCAAGTTGGATATTGTTCGGACAGAGCTCAGTCCTTCGGAGGAATATAAAGCCATGGTATTAGCTGGATTGCGTCCAGAAATTATTCTGGATATCAGCTCCAGGGCTTTGGCTTTCTGGACATACCAGGTAAATTATATCCAGTAATGGCAGTTAGAGTTAGAAAGAATTCTTTAGTTAAAAACTAGCTAGGTACCTTGCTCCTATGCATATTTAGTCTGAATATTTTTTATCATTCTTATTGCTTTAAAATGTTTTCAGTACCGTATTTTCCGGCGTATAAGACGACTAGGCGTATAAGACGACCCCCCAACTTTTGAGATCATTTTCAAGATTTTTCGTCTTATACGCCGGAAAATCAGCGAGCCCGGGAAGGCACGCCCTCCCCTCTCACTGTGGAGGAAGCAGGGCAGGCTGACGTCTGGCGGGAGCCCACAGGGCAGTCCTGCGCACGCGCGCACTCCCCGGCTGCTCCTTAGCAGCTGGGGAGTGCGCGCGTGTGCAGGACTGCCCTGCCGGCTCCCGCCCGACGCTCTTCCCTCTTGAGGCAGCATCGCTCCCCAGCTCCTAAGGAGTCCTCGGGGATGCTGCCTCAAGAGGGAAGAGCGTCGGACGGGAGCCGGCAGGGAAGTCCTGCGTGCGCGCGCATGTGCAGGACTTCCCTGCCGGCTCCCGTTCGACGCTCTTCCCTCTCGGACTGGAGCCGGCAGGGAAGTCCTGCACACGCGCGCACACGCAGGACTTCTCTGCCGGCTCCCGTCCGACGCTCTTCCCTCTTGAGGCAAAGGCAGCTGCTGCCTCAAGAGGGAAGAGCGTCGGACGGGAGCCGGCTCTTCCCTCTTGAGGCAGCATCCCCGAGGACTCCTTAGGAGCCGGGGAGCGATGCTGCCTCAAGAGGGAAGAGCGTCGGACGGGAGCCGGCAGGGCAGTCCTGCACACGCGCGCACTCCCCAGCTGCTAAGGAGCAGCCGGGGAGTGCGCGCGTGTGCAGGACTGCCCTGCCAGCTCCCGCCAGACGCTGATTTACCGGCGTATAAGACGACTGGGCGTATAAGACGACCCCCCAACTTTTGAGGTGATTTTCATGGGTTAAAAAGTCGTCTTATACACTGGAAAATATGGTAGTTTTAATTAGACACACACTTTTTTTAAACTGTAAGCCACTCAGAGTCATTGAGATAGGCTGCTATAGAAATGGAATAGATAGCTAGATAGATAGATACAGTAGATCAGGGGTGTCAAACTCAATTTCATTGAGGGCCTCATCAGCATTGCGGTTGCCCTCAGCGGGCCAGGTGGGTATGGCCAGGGTGGGCGTGGCCTACTGGGTAGGCGTGGCTAGAGTGCATATGGCCTACTGGGTGGGCATGGCCAGCTCTACATCATTTGCATCAAGGGTGCCTATGGGGGCCTGGGCAGGAGTGGGACAGATCTGAGGGTCTCTGGCAGAAGGAGGGTCTCTGGGCCAGGGCCAAGGCAGTGGGGGCCGTTCCCTCATTGTTTCCAAGATGGCTTCGCAGGCCACATGAAACCACTTCACGGGCCGGATCTGGCCCCCAGGCTTTGTGTTTGACATGTCTGCAGTAGATAGATAGATAGATAGATAGATAGATAGATAGATAGATAGATAGATAGATAGATAGATAGATAATCTCCACAGACACATAGAAATAGTGTATTGAGTGACAAAAGTAATTTCATTCAAATCTTCCCAAGACTTACTCCTTGCTACCTATTCTTTATATCCATGTAGGTCCATCAAGAGCGTCTGTATCAAGAATATACTTACAGCAAAGCAGAGGGCCACCTGAAGCAAATGGAGAAAGTCTACACTCAGCAACTCCAGAGCAAAGATATGGAGCTGACATCTATGAAGAGTGAAGTCTCTTCCTTAAAGAAAGTATTGGAGGAATACAAAAAGAAATTCACTGAGCTGTCAGAGAAACTCATGGAGCGTAATCGTCAGTACCAAAAACTGCAGGGCTTGTATGACAGCCTGAGATTACGGAATATTGCTGTGGCCAATCAGGAGGCAGGCCAAGAGCCTGCCATGATGCCTCAGCCTGCTGTCTTTGGTTTCCCTCTGGGTAAGAATGGTGACTTTTAGTATGATACTTCACAAGCACTTCATTGACAGGGTGAATAATGCTTGGATGGAATCTATACACACAGAGCATTATTAAAATGACATAGGGCTGATAAGGACACTGGGCGTTAGACAACTACATGAATGTGGCAACTATGTTATGCTCCCGTTAATAACTTACTGAGCATAACTAGCTTTCCTAGCAATTTAAAGATGTATTATCTCAACATAGTGGTTAACCAGACCTTTTAATTATCCCATTTCACAGGTAAAATAGCATCTGCTTTTTCTGACTGTGAAGTTTTTTTTCAGATTACTTGCATGCATTGCATCGTACCAAACATAGCATGCATCAGTAGACTGCAATGCACAACTTAAAGAAAAGCAGTGTGTTGTCCTGTCTTGGGGTTTGGCAATTGCAACATAAAATGTAAAAATGAATCCCATCCATTTTTAGCTATTATTTTGAATCTAGGTAAAGGTAAAGGTTCCCCCGCACATGCGTGCTAGTTGTTTCCGACTCTAGGGGCCGGTGCTCATCTCCGTTTCAAAGCCGAAGAGCCAGCGCTTGTCCGAGGATGTCTCCGTGGTTATGTGGCCGGCATGACTAGACACCAAAGGCGCCCGGAACGCTGTTACCTTCCCACCGCAGTGGTCCCTATTTTTCTACTTGCATTTTTACGTGCTTTCGAACTGCTAGGTTGGCAGAAGCTGGGACGAGTAACAGGTGCTCACTCCGTTACGTGGCACTCGGGATTCGACCTGCCAAACTGCCGACCTTCTGATCGACAGGCTCAGCATCCTAACCCACTGAGCCACCGCATCCCTATTTTGAATCTAAGCTATCTTTAAACAATCTGAATATTAAGTGCTTTCTGAATAAATATGGTGCCAATCAATATTTGCATGTTTTCTCTTCTGGAGCAAAGAGAGTTTAAATTGGAAAACTGCAAAGAAAGATTTCAGCAACTTCTCCCTAGCATCAGAGTTCTGATTCCCACCTCCTGTGTCTATAATATGGTTTACTTTAAAAATAGAGATTATGATTATGGATCTTCCACCTAAATATAATCTGTCCCTCATTATATGCATGTATCAGTGTTTGGCATCAATGTAGCTAATAAGGCCATTTTTACAGGAGAGGAAATTTAAGCCCTTCTCTAATAAACATGTTTCTCACTCACACGTTCTAGGTAATGCTGCCAGACTGTCTGGGAACTTCACACCTATCCAGGGTCGACATGGTGAGGGGGACTTCCATTTCAAACCCTTCTTTGCCTCCACTCCACCCATGGGTGAGTCTGCCAACGGCTTCTTTTCCTTTGCCTCTCCTGACCGTGATTTGGAACACCACGCAGGAGGCAACAGAGCTTATAAAATTAAGAGAATGTAAATCCTAATGTGCATTTCAGTTTAAGTGCAGGACCTTCTGAAAACCCAGTTCAATATTTACAGGCCCGAGGTTTAAAACTAAACAAAATCTCAACACAAGAAACCAACTTTTCGTTATGTCAGTGAATGTCAAATATTTCCCAAGCCATGTCATATGTTAAAGCAAGAGAGGGACATTTGCAAAGTCAATATTTTTTTGAATGGTTAGATAGTATACTGGTTTACTGTAGTTTACATGTGCATGAGTTTGTTACAGTATTCAGCTTGTCATTTTTCCGCTATATAGCAACCTCCTTGCAAACACAACAGTTGTGACACATTTGCAGTGATTTGATTATTGTGCATTATGACAGTTTAATTAGTGCTCAAACACTTAATAATTGCTTATTGTAACGAATGTGTTATAATGTTTTAAACCTCTGATGACTGTTTTCAACTCTCACATCTTAAAATAGCATGTTTTCTTTGATGGGTGTGTAAATATATTTGCAAGGATTTGTTTCTTTGTTTCATTGTTACTTGTAAATAAAAATATGTGGAGGGGAAAATATTACTTGTGTGTATATGTTTCCATTGGTATAAACATCTGTGGATGTCCTTTTTGTCTTTTGTCATTAAGCATTAAATGTTTTTCTGGTCATCAGAAGAAGTAGTCCTCCTCCTCTTCTATACCACTTGGATGTTGAGGGAGAATCATTTTATTAATTTTTTTTTAATGGACCTAAATTATGAGGGCTGTGTTGCTTCAAGCACTTCATCTATTTGATAAATCAGATCATTGGATCACAATCATCCATATGATTTTCTCTGTGTTGTAACATGTAGAATATACCAAATGGGCCTTAAATTAGTAATGATTATTAATTCCATTTATTTAATGGATTTATGGTCATTGCAAGCCTTGATCTCATGGTATTTCACTGTATCACTTTGTAATAAAATCACTCTGATGAAAGGAAGGTTAAGATGGGCAAAATGAGCATGAAAAGTATTTACTGTTTAAAATGAAATCTCACAAGCATGGGATGTACATATGGACATAGAGACATAAGAGAGTGAGGGAATTTATTTATATATTTGTATCCTGGTTTTATTATTTTACAAACCACTCAGAGTGGTGAACATATGTATTTATTTGTATTCTACCTTTGTTAATTTTACAAATAATTCAAGGTAGCAAACATATCCAACACACCTTCCTCCTCCTGTTTTTCCCACAACAACAGCTGTGTGTTGTGTGTTGCGCTGAGAGAAATTGAGTGGCCCAAAGTCTCACCCAGCCAGCGTTCATGAGTAAGACAGGACTAGAAATAACTGTTTCCTTGTGATTCACCCAAAGTCACCCAGCTCACTTTCATGCCTCAGGAGGGATTAGAACTCATGGTCTCCAGCTTTCTCACCTGGTGTCTTAGGAGCTGAATTAAAACATTTGAAAACATTTTCAAATCCTCTAATAGGATTTTATTCTTCATGATACAAACTCACAACATCCTACTGCAGCATGCCACTCCATTCCTTGACCTATTTATTTCTGACTTCTGAAAGCAGTTATTCTGAGGGTACCAATCATAATCAAACCCCAATTTTTATTTCTATGTTTGGAGGAAAAAAAAGGCCCATTGTCTAAATTGTTATGGAATTTTTGCTTTCTTTCTTACTGTTTTTGATGCTTCCATAAAATATAGAAAAGCAATATATAGCTTTTTTGGGCTCGGGGCACATCTAGAATTTTGAGAGGAAATGATGGATAAATGGATGCCAGGGGAGAATTGGTGGTTGTTTTTTTTTTTTAAAAATGGACATACATCATGGAAAGCATGATAACAGAGTTGGAAGGGACCTTGGAGGTCTTCTAGTCCAACCCCCTGCTCAGGCAGGAACCCCTGGCCTGTACCATTTCAGACAAATGGTTGTCCAATCTCTGCATAAAATCCTCCTGGGATGGAATTTTTTCCCCAAAGAATTCTTGAAGTCCACTCAAACTGCCAAGATTGAGAAACACTGATCTAAGCAGGAGCCTTAGTTGGAAATACTCTCCAGAAGTTGTGGGTGCTAGAGGTTTTTAAGAGGAGATTGAACAACCATTTGTCTAACATGGTATAGGGCAGTGATGGCGAACCTTTTAAGAGACCGAGTGCCCAAACTGCAACCCAAAACCCACTTATCGCAAAGTGCCAGGGCCACATCAGCATTGTGGTGCCTTCAAGGGAGGGGCAGGGAAGCGCCTCTGAATGCTGCCGCTGGCATACAAAAGCCGGGGGGGCACGCACGCGCAAAAATGGGCTACCGTGCTGCAAGGCGCAAAAATGGCTGCCGCGGGGTGCAGATACAAGGCGCGGGACCAAGCAAGAACGGGGCAGGGCTAGTATCACGCAGGCACTTGCCCCACCCCATTTGCAGCGTGTGCGTGCTTGCGGTCCCGTGCGTGCAGGTACGTATGTAAAATGCTCCCCCCTCCCTTTTCTTCCAGTCCACCAATCGACAATGGTTGGTGACCTCTGCTCTATCACTTCTACTCAAGTTTGCTAGTGGTCCGCTCCGCCTCCTTTGTGCTGGGCGGGGCTCCTGTGGCGGTGGTGGCCTGATGGACCTGCTGCTGGCGGCGGTGGCACGTGTGCCAACAGAGAGGGCTCTGAGTGCCGCCTCTGGCACGCGTGCCATAGGTTCGCCACCATTGGTATAGGGCAGGGGTAGGCAACCTTGGCTCTTTTATGACTCGTGGACTTCAACTCCCAGAATTCCTGAGCCAGCATGGCTGGCTCAGGAATTCTGGGAGTTGAAGTCCACGAGTCATAAAAGAGCCAAGGTTGCCTACCCCTGGTAAAGGGTTTCCTGCCTGAGCAGGGGGTTGGACTAGAAGACCTCCAAGGTCCCTTCCAACTCTGTTATTCTTCTTATGAAAATAGAAAAACCCCAAAGTTACTGTTGCCCTGCAAGGCAGCAGCCCCAAAAGCTAATACAACAATCCTTGTCTGTATAAACAGAGGCATAGAATCAAAATCACATGAAGTATTAGTACCTCTTTATAAAGCCTTAGTAAAGACCACACCTGGAATGCTGCATCCAGTTTTGGTCACCACATTACAAAAAAGATGCTGAGACTTTGGAAAAAGTACAGAGAAGAGCAACTAAGATGATTGATTATAAAGGCCTGGAGGCTAAAACATATGAAGAAACAGTTGCAGGATTTGGGTTTGGCTTGTCTAGAGAAAAGGAGGACTAGACGGGGACATGATAACAGTATTCCAGTATTTGAGGGGTGTGTGTGTGTCACCTTATTTTCCAAAGCACCAGAAGACAAGACAAGAAGCAATGGATGGAAACCAATCCAGGAGAGGAGCAATCGGAAATTAAGGAGAAACCTCCTAACAGCGAGGACAATTAACCAGTGGAATGGGTTACCTTCAGACGTTGTGGACGCTCCATCACTGGAGAAGAGACTAGACCACAGGTCTGCAACCCGCGGCTCCGGAGCCGCATGCGGCTCTTTCAGCTTTCAGCTAGCTTTCGGCTTACTGCTAAGCTTGTAAGCCGCCCTGAATCTTCGGAGAAGGGCGGGATATAAATGGAATTTAAATAAATAAATAAAATAAATCTCCTGCGGCTCCCGGTCCTTTGCCATGTGCAGTCCCCCTCCCCCCCAAAAAGTGGGACTAAAAAAGTTCAACCAATCAATTCAAATATGCAGGGTAGGTGCATATCTCGCCTTGGCTCCACTCTTCAGTCAATCCGTGTTCTGCGCATGCGCGCATGTACGTGCATGCGCACACATTTTTTGCGGCTCCCAGTTTTTCCTTTCGTGAGGGAACCGGTTCTGAGTGGCTCTTTCACTGTTTCAGGTTGCTGACCCCTGGATTAGACCAGCCACTTGTCTGAAATGATATAGGTCTCCTCAGTGCTTTTTTTGTAAAAGAAGAAAAAGGTGCCGGAACTCACACACGTCATACCATTTGCCTTGCCTACCCTACAAGGTTCCATCCAAAAAAGGTGCCGGAACTCCGTTCTGAGCGTTCTATGAGGAAAAAAAAGCCCTGGGTCTCCTGCTTGAGCAGCGGGCTGGACTAGATGACCTCTAAGGTCCCTTCCGAGCTCTGTTCTGATCCTGGTTCCGCTTCTTCCTCCCCCCCCCCCCTACGTCTGAACTGCTCCGAGTCCTCCCGGCCTTTAGAGGCCTCTACTTCCCTCCGTGCTGGCAAGAATGAGAGAGCGAGAGAAGAGGCGGAAAAGGACGGCGAGGCCGCAGCTAATCATGGCCGAGGACGACGAAGAAAACTCGCAAGGTCGGCAACGTCTGCAGGTAACGGCGCGCAACAGAGAGTTTTTTCTCCCCCTCTGCATTTGAAAGCCACGATTAAAATAATAATATTTTTTTAAAAAAAGAAAAAAACACGCCCGCGCGTCCTCTTCTTGGGGAAGGGGATGGAGCAAAGTCCCCAGAGCCCTCCCGGATTTAGGCAGGCAGGTAACTAGCTGAGCTGGTGGGCAGGAGGCCTTGTCCAAAGCTAGCCGCGTTTGAAGAAGTCGTGGACGAGCAAAAGCAGCTGGCAAAGCTTCTGCTTTATAGTTGGTTTCCGTTAGCCCAGGGCTAGGCAACCTCGGCTCTTTTGTGACTCGTGGACTTCAACTCCCAGAATTCCTGAGCCAGCATGGCTCAGCTTGGAAACCTCTCCCTTTTCCCTCAGCGTGGCTGGCTCAGGAATTCTGGGAGTTGAAGTCCACGAGTCGTAAAAGAGCCGAGGTTGCCTACCCCTGCGCTAGCTAGCCCGATATGCTCCTCTGGCAATTTTCACAGCTCGGTAATTTAGGCAATGCTGGGAGGGACGAAGTAGGCAGAGCAGGGGACGCTGCCTTCCTGCTTTGTTTGCAGAGAAAGGTATCCCTCTGTAGATCTCCCAAGGTTCTCTTGGATTCCAAAAATGTTAGAGTTATCAGAGAAATCCAGTCTTAATTGCTGCGTCCGGAGTGAGCCATCGTTACGCTCCGTGATCCGCAGGATCAAAGATTTCTGCATTAATCTCTGGCTATTCCACGAAGAGGTTAAATATGCTGGTTGGTTTTGTTATGTAAAAAGAGTGGTTCTGTGCTGTGGAATGTAGTTTAAATTAACGTTTCTCCTTTCTCATAGTTATGCTGGACTTTCAGACAGTACTAGTAAGGAACATTAAATGGAGGACTGATTGATTATATTTTGGATTTTCATATATATATATATATATATATATATATATATATATATATATATATATATATATATATATATATATAATTTATTAAGTCAAAGCATGGTATCAGCTGTGCTGCCAGGTTTGTATGGAATGGACAGATAAGTTTCAAATTGGGCAATTACATTTTAGCTTAGATACTGAAAAATGCTTAATTTATGGTATGCAACCTGGGTGCATGTTGGTGTATTTTGTATTGGCAAGACATCGCTATTGAGAGATCTGACAGTATTTATCCATTTATGAATAGGAATTGGTTGACCACCTATATAATTTCCGAGATCATTATTTTGAGAACCACAGTGTGGAAGATGCTGGGAAAAAACGACAGGATGTTCAGGAAGAAATGGAGAAGACTCTTCAAAAAATGGAAGCCATAGGTGGTAATTCACACATAACTTGCATTTCTGTATCTCTATCTTAAGGCATCTGTTCTGTTTCATTACCAGGTCCTTCAAATATACCAGTACATATGATGCAGCCATAGAATTGAAGATATTTGAGTCTAGTACCATGAGAGAAAGGGAAGTTATAGGAATAGAAAACGCACAGCTGGGGCAGACAGAATTAAACATACCAGCAGTTTAGAGTCCTTGTGTTGCCACAAGAGTCCAGCTCTTCTTGAATTCTATTGATTCTTATCTAATGCCAATCTAGCACTTACAGTTAGTTGACCAGATTCTAGTGTCTGGGCCTCATTTTTTTTATGCTGCAATCTACACAAATGGTCCAGATTCTTTACATCTGACAGAAGTAGATCTGACAGATGATTATAGTATAATCCTCCCCTCCAAAACATCCAGTCCCATGTACCCAAATTTTCTTCATTTCAGCATTTTGATATTCTGATTCTTTATGACTTGGCTACTGGAAATCTTTGTTGTTTGTTTGTTTGTTTTAATTAATTATTTAAAAGATTTGGACAGTCACCCATCTTGAAAGAACTTTGGGTGGCTCACAAGGACCGTAAAATGGCAAAAAGCATAAAAGCCGTGGCACAAAAATTAAAAACCCTGCTGCTGCAATCAATCTTTCAAGGTTCCCTAACAAGCAGCCACGGACTCCACCCTTTGACCCAATCCCTTGGTAAAAAGTTCTAATTGCCATCTGGAAGGTTAAGAAGATGGGGGCCTGCTGGATTGTGGGATGGAGGATATTCCATAGAGACAGCCACAAAAATGGCATGCTTCCCAGGTTTCCTTGATGGCAAAATGAGGCCTGGAATTTGCTTACCCTATCCCAGGGGTAGGCAACCTTGGCTCTTTTATGACTCGTGGACTTCAACTCCCAGAATTCCTGAGCCAGCCATGCTGAGGAGAAATGGAGAGGTTGCCATGCTGGCTCAGGAATTCTGGGAGTTGAAGTCCACGAGTTATAAAAGAGCCAAGGTTGCCTACTCTGCCCTATCCCATCCAGTGGGAGAGGCAAATACCCTTAGGGAAAGGCGGTCTCACATCGGTCCCATGTGATGTAGCGCTTTAAAAACAATGGCCAGCATTTTGAATTACACCTGGAAGGTACTTCTAGATGCACCCAACACTGTGCTGCTGTGTTCTGGACCAGTTGTAACTTCTGAGTGGCCTTCAAGGGCAGCCCCATGTAGATTGTATTTAGGTAGTCTAGATCCTATTTCCCATAATGAGCAACAGATGCTTCTGGGAAATCCTTTAACTGACTCACTAATTTTCTTACTTGCTTATTTCATTTGTATAGTAATGAATTGTGGTTTTGCTCAGCAAATGACTCTGGGCAGCTCACAGTTCATTAGTCAATGTGAGGACATGCTTAGTTTTCTGTTGATAATTAACTTTGATTTTAATTGGAAGAAAATCTTTCTGAGGGTCATTTAAGCAAAGAAATTTAAAACTTAAATCTGTCTTAGTGCTGTTGCTATTACGCATTCTAATCTTGTAAAAGACAGTTGAAAATTCACTTTTGTGAATTATCAACAACCTTACAGACAAATCATCTCAAGCATTTGCAGCACCCAAAAGTCCGTTAGGACTTCTACACTCAAATCAGTTTGAATACTCCCTAAATGTAATAATTAAAAATACCAGAAATTAGAATTAAAAATGGAAAGTTTATAGCTATTCCTCATGTACCCACTGCTTTGTTCAGTGACTGCTTGAACTATGACAGGGCTGAAAAAAATAGGTTTACCACTGATCCTCGCAGTTCTCGCAGTGGCTCCATGATCATGTGACTGCAATTCGGGCACTTTGCAGCCGGTGTTCATTTATGATGGTTGCAGCATCCTGTAGTGATAGAATCGCCATTTGCGACTTTAAGAACCAGCTTCTAACAAGCAAAGTCAATGGGGAAGCCGTCAGGAAATTGCAATTCCTGGTCATGTGATGTCACATCATGTGATTCATATGATGTAATGAACATAGTGGAACTGATGTAACTCTGGTGCAGTTGAACATCACTTTTCTGAACTGATGCATCACTTAAAGATAGAGTTGCTGGTCCCAATTGTGTTTATTAAGTGAGGACTACCTGTATCGGTTGATACCCATGAAAGTTTATATCTGGAATTCAGATTTACCATTACCTACTAAGATAGCAGGGACGCGGTGGCTCAGTGGGTTAGGACGCTGAGCTTGTTGATCAGAAGGTCGGCAGTTTGGCGGGTCGAAACCTGAGTGCCGCGTAACAAAGTTGAGCGCCTGTTACTCGTCCCAGCTTCTGCCAATCTAGCAGTTCGAAAGCACGCAAAAATGCAAGTAGAAAAATAGGGACCACTACGGTGGGAAGGTAACAGCGTTCCGTGCGCCTTTGGCGTCTTGCCATGCCAGCCACATGACCACGGAGACATCCTCGGACAAGCGCTGGCTCTTCGGCTTTGAAACGGAGATGAGCACCGGCCCCTAGAGTCGGAAACGACTAGCACGCATGTGTGGGGGAACCTTTACCTTTTTACTAAGATAGTATATTTCAATTGTATGGTTTTTGTATCGAATTATATCGGTGAGAGACATGTGTAAATAGTACGGCAAATGGAAGAGAAAAAAATGAACTGGCAAAAAGAAATGTATAATTACTTACAGCTCAATATTAGATGGACTTTTTTCTTTTTGGGGGACAATAATATATGGATGGAATTTCTCTTTTTCCCCCCCTTCCACTTTTATTAGGCTTATCAGAAGGGCGAGCGTACGCACTGATGCTTAAAGGGAAAGCTTTGAATGTATCGGCAGACTATGATGCCCAGTCTGAAGAATTGCTCTCCAAAGCGGTCAAGCTGGACCCAGAATTGGTGGAGGCATGGAATCAATTAGGCGAGGTTTACTGGAAAAAGGGAGATGTCTCTGCTGCCCATACCTGCTTCTCTGGAGCGCTCAGCCATGTAAGCTTCCCCTAAGTTCTCTGCTATCAAATAGTTCTTTTGTGTGAAGGATTGTTCGGGAACCTGGATTCCAAAATGGTGGCGCAGTGCAGTACTGCAGGCTGACTCTGCCTACAGCCAGGAGTTCGATCCCAAGCGACTCAAGGTTGACTCAGCCTTCCATCCTTCTGAGTTCGGTAAAATGAGGACCCAGATTGTTGGGGGGCCATATGCTGACTCTTTTAACTGCTTAGAGAGGGCTGTAAAGCAATATGAAGTGGTATATAAGTCTTAAGTGCTATTGCTATTTCTGATGGTATTCTGTAGATCAAGTAAATCCCTTTCAGAGAAAAGATAGTCCTTGACTTACGACCACAGTGTGTGTGTGTGTGTGTGTGTGTGTGTGTAAAATAGACCAAGTCAATCTGATACACTACAGGTAATCCTTAACTTACAACCACAATGGAGCCCAAAATTTCCATTGGTAAGCAAGACCGTTGTTAAGTGAGCTTTGCCCCATTTTAGAACTTTGCTTGCCACCATTGTTAAGTGAATCGCCGAAATTTTTAAGTTAATAACAAGGCTGTTAAGTGAATCTGGCTTCCCCATTGACTTTTGCTTGTCAGAAGGTCACAAAAGGTGATCACAGAACCCCGGGAACCAGTTGCCAAGCATCCATGCATCATGTGACCATGGGGAGGTTGCGATGGTCGTTAAGTTTGAAAAACTGTCATAAGTCACTTTTTTTGGTGCTGTTGTAACTTTGGAACAGTTGATTGCAAGTCGAGGAGTACCCATTAATTTGGAGAAGCCTGTTTGCGCAGTCCTCGATTTGCAAATGGAAGTTCCATTGCTCAGCATGGTGACTGTTAGCACCAGAGTCCTCGTGGACAATCACTTAAATATGAGCCAGCAGTGTACTGAAGCTGCCAAAAAAGCCAACACAGTGCTAGTGTCAGGACCCACCCCAAACCACGTCTTAGGAAGACAAAATTCTTGGAGTCAAATCTATTCCAAAAAGAATCTTTACTATGACATGCTTGGTTGTAGGAAACGAGACAGGACTTAATATTATTCCATGAAGTAAACCCTTTTAAAGAGTTCCCGGTTTAACCCCCCTTAACCCCATTTGGTCAGTCCCCCATCCTTTCTCTCGTATCATCCCTCTCGTGGGAAAAAGGAACTTAGGACCTTTCATGTTTATTGCTCTCTTCCGTGACACAAGCCAGATGCTAGCCCCCCCTTTTGTTTCCCCAGTTCAAAAGGCTTCTCCTTTCCTTTGAAATGCCTAATACCGGTTCAATACACATCCATTCTCTCCCCTTCGGGAGATGGCAGAATCCATGGAATAATGTTTGAAACATTCCATCTGTGAATATGATATAAATGGATTCTGACAGCTAGGCTGCATTAACAGAGGGATAGAATCAGGATCATGTGAAGTGTTAATATCATTTTATAACGCCTTGGTAAGGCCACACTTGGAGTACTGCATCCAGTTTTAGTTGTCACAATATAAAAACTGGTGAAACTCTAGGAAGAGTGCAGAGAAGAGCAACAAAGATGATTGGGGGACTGGAGGCTAAAACATATAAGGTCCCTTCCAACTTTATTATTATTATATAAAACTTTTATTCATTAAACATGAAACTCAGTCAACCAAACACTCAAATTGGCACTAACGGTTGACACGGGATGCTGCCAGCATCCTAGGTATCAACCAGGTATCTCCTTAAAATGTAAGATGTTCCGAGTAGCACAGTTTTTTGTAGCTTTGCTGGACCTATTGTAGGAAGCTGCAATTTCTTGATGTATTTTGCAAAGTTTTTGGACATAGTTCCCAGTGCCCCGATGACAATTGTTACACATTTCATCCATAATTGCGCAGTTTCGATGGCCAGGTTGCGGTATTTCGTAATTTTTTCCAGTTCTTTTTCTTCGACTCTGGCATCTCCTGGTACAGCGATATCAATCAACTGTACGCTTCGGTTCTCTATGACTGCGATATCTGGCGTGTTGTGTTCCAAATGGCGATCTGTCTGTATTCGGAAGTCCCACAAGAACTTCACCCTCTCATTCACTACAACTTTTTCCACCCTATGTTCCCATGACTTTTCGGACACAGGCAAGTCGTATTTTTTACACAATGCCCAGTGGATGAGTTTAGCAACTCTGTCATGTCTAGCTTTGTAATCAGTTTGTGCGATTTTGCTGCACTCACATATTAAATGTGAAACAGTTTCAAGTTTGTCGTTGCAAAGTTGGCAATTTGGATGATGATGATGATGATGATGATGATGATGATGATGATGATGATTACTGTTATTATTATTATTGTTATTATATATTATATATTATACTGTATATTATATATTATATATTATACTGTATATTATATATTGTATATTATATATTATATATTATATATTATATATTATATATTATATATTATATATTATATATTATATATTATATATTATATATTATATATTATATATTATACATTATGGTCTTCCTTGCCATGGATGTTAAAACAAATCACATTAGCTGTTAAGTGAATCATTGGGTTGTTAAGCAAATCCAGCTCCCCCTCCCCATTGACTTGCTTGTTGGAAGCCGGTTGGGAAGGTCGGAAATGGCAACCACCTGACCCCAGGATGCTACAACTATCATAATTACATGCTAGTGGCCAAGTGCTTGAATTTTGATCACGTGACAGTTGGGATGCAGTGGTTGTTAGTGAGAGGACCAATCATAAGCCTTTTTTTTACGTCACTGTAATTTCGAACAACTGCTAAATGAATGCAAATAATATAATAATAGCAATAGTAGTAACATCATCATCATCATCAAAAAGTTGGAAGGGACCTTGGAGGTCATCTAGTCCAACCCCCTTCTCAGGCAGGAAACCCTATACCATTTCAGACAAATGGCTGTCCCGTCTCTTCTTTAAAACCTCCAGTGACTGTTTTCAGTTCTCACATCTTAATCCAATGGTGCTCTTTCACAAGGCAACTGGACTTTCTTGTTTTTCTTTGAAGACATTTCGCTTCTCATACAAGAAAGACCACATTTTGGACAGAGGGGACTGCTGGTTTGAAAAAGGGGTCAAAGAAGCCATCTGTGTCAACACCGAACAGCCTTCTCTCAACAGAGGGAGAGGGATAGGACATCATCTATCTCCAGTCTACAAGACAGTCCTTTCAGCAGTTCCAAGAAGGCTCCACATCTATTTGCACTGCACAGGTGACCCTGAGGACACAGATAAACCTCCAAGTGGCCTCACTGACTCTCTAAAAGAATGCAAACGACCAGCTGTCTGTAAGGAGTATAAATCCTTCCATTCCCCACCATCCAGTCAGAGCTGAAGAAGCTTCTTGGATGAGAAGTGAAATGCCTTTAGAGAAAAACAAGATAGTCCAGTTGCCTTGTGAAAAAAGCACCTTTAAGGTAGCATGTTTTCTTTGATGGGTATGTAAATATATTTGCAAGGATGTGTTCCTTTGGTTCATTGCTGCTCGTAACTAAAAATATACGGAGGGAAAAATATTACCTGTGTGCATACATTTCCAAACCATTGCTAAACGAATGGACAATAGAGAACTGCCTGTATTTTGAGCTTAATAAAACTTCTAGTTTTATACAGAAATCTTGTCCTGCAGTGTTGCTATCTCAGCCAAACACGCCTTTCTTTTCTACCCTCTTAGCGTAAGAACAAAGTCTCCTTGCAGAACCTCTCCATGGTGTTACGGCAGCTGCGCACCAGTTCTCCTGATGAACATGCACAAAACGTGATGGACAGTGTGCGGCAAGCCAAACTGGCGGTACAGATGGATGTCCGTGACGGACGCTCTTGGTGTGAGTTTTACAACACAGTCTTTTTAGCCTAGGCAGGGAAAGGGCAGAGAAGAGAATGGGATATGCAATTGGCTAATTTATGTTTTCTGCATTCCACAGATGTGCTGGGCAATGCCTATCTCTCCTTGTTCTTCAATACGGGGCAGAAGCCCAAGATCTCCCAGCAAGCACTGAGTGCCTATGCCCAAGCAGTAGGTGCTGGAGGGGACCCGAGACAAAGCTGTGGTATGGGGGAGGAAGGGATGGTTGTTCAAGTTAAGCCTCTGTAGTAAATTCTAGCGCAATGATCCCCAATTCCGCTCAAGGGGAGATGTGCTTGCGCGCTCGCTCGCCTGCTGCTTTTGCCTCCTGGTTCTGAACAGGCTGGGGCCCAGAAGTGGGCCACAGCCTGGCTATTGAGGAACCCCATTCTAGAGGGCCAGTTGAGAAGAGTACATTTTGTGCAGTAGTCAGTGTGGTTATTGGAAGACTTGAGCTCATATTTTGATTTAGATCCAGAATACGCTACAGGTAGTCCTTGACTTAACGAGCATAATTCAGCCTGGAATTACAGTTGTTAATCATATTGGTGACCACACCTGATTTTGCAATTTTTTTGTGGTGGCAGTTAAACTGAATCCATGATCTTTAAATGAGAGCTGGCCGGATGCGTCATGCTGAAACTGTGCCCACCCCATTGCCGGCTATGGGAAAAAGTCCCGCTATGTCGCGCGATGTCACGATGACATGCCTGTTCTAGTCCAACCCTCTGCTCAGGCAGGAAACCCTATACCATTTCAGACAAATGGCTGTCCAGTCTCTTCTTAAAAACCTCCAGTGTTCGAACACCTACAACTTCTGGAGGCAATTCATTCCACTGATTAATTGTTCTAACTGTCAGCAAATTTCTCCTTAGTTCTAGGTTGCTTCTCTTTTTGATTATTTTCTGGAGTGTAGACCACAGTTCCTTAACAATGTATTTCTAATGTGATTCTCGCTTGATAATGACATTCTTCTTATGAATTCATGCACCCCGAAAGATTTTATAAAAGGTCCATTTGCTAGCTAGAGGAGGGTACAGCAGGATTAATAGTGCATGGGAAAAGTTGTCTGTCATACCTTTGAATGGTCACTAAGCAACCAGTTAGAAGTCAAGGACTACTTGTAATTTGGTTTGGGGAAAAAAGGCATTCTCTTGAATTCACTGGAAAGCTTCAAATTTTAACTGTGGCAGAAATGCATCCTATTGGTCACATCAGTTCCTTAGCTCTGCCTTAAACAGAATTCTGTGGGTTCCTTCTTGTTATATATAAAATGTCTGTTGATACCTACTCATACAGTAGTCCTTGGTTGTAAGGGTAAAGGTAAAGGTTCCCCCGCACATGCATACTAGTCATTTCCAACTCTAGGGGCCGGTGCTCATCTCTGTTTCAAAGCCGAAGAGCCAGCGCTTGTCCGAGGACGTCTCCGTGGTCATGTGGCCGGCATGACTAGACGTCAGAGGCGCACGGAACGCTGTTACCTTCCCTATTAGTGGTGGTCCCTATTTTTCTACTTGTATTTTTATGTGCTTTCGAACTGCTAGGTTGGCAGAAGCTGGGACGAGTAACAGGCGCTCACTCTCTTACGCGGCACTTGGGATTTGACCCACCAAACTGCCGACCTTCTGATCGACAAGCTCAGTGTCCTAACCCACTGAGCCACCGCGTCCCTTGGTTGAGATAGGTGTAAATAAGAATGAATGTTTGTTTTGCAATAACAATAATAGATTTGGAAGGAACCTTGGAGGTCTTCTAATCCAACCCTTTGCTCAAGCAGGAGACCATACCGTTTCAGTCAAATGGTTGTCCAATCTCTTCTTTAAAAGCCTCCAGTATTGGAACACCCACAACTTCAGAAGACAAGCCGTTCCACTGATTAATTGTTCTAACTGTCAGGGAATTTAGTTCTAGGTTACTTCTTTCCTTGATTAGTTTCCATTCATTGCTTCTTGTTCTGCCTTCAGGTGCTTTGGAGTTTAGGTTGACCCCCTCTTGTTTTGAGGGAGTGAGGGAGGAAGAATATTCCATGTGAATGAATTTGTTCTTTATCTACCTGCAGTGTTGATTGTGCATGCTTTCCTTCTGATTTTTTTTTTTTTTTTTTGCAATAGGAAAAGGTGGACCCCACTGCTACTTGTAACCCAGATTTGCATCTCAATCGAGCCACGGTAAGGAAATGGAATAAAGAAGGCAACACAAAGTTGGCTTATGTAGGAATGATCCACCAAGAAAAGCTTTATTAGAATCACAGTTGGTGATTCCTAAGTGTAATGTGATCCAAGGCTGTGGGCTAAGTTGTTGACTGGAAAATCATATTTTTTTAACTTTGGAGAGTTGGGGCTATGTTTTAATTGCTCAGTATCAGGACATAGCAGCATTTGTTGATCTGGTTTGGCCTTGGGAGCCTAAACAGCATTAGGGGTAGTTAGTATTTAACAGAGTTGGAAGGGACCTTGGAGGTCTTCTTGTCCAACTCCCTGTTCAGGCAGGAAACTGTTCTATACCATTTCAGAGAAATAGTTATCCAATGTCTTCTTAAAAATGTGGAATTCGGATAAAGCATCATCAGCAAATCCCAGGGTTGGAGGCAGATGGAAAAAAAACATTTTGGAAAAGGCAGCATCAAACACATGATGCTCCACGAGTGTCCCCAAGGATCTCCATGAATGTGTCTAGGAAACTCCTTGGGGCAGAGACTCTTGTTGACAGAGAGATGGGGGGCTGAATAGTGAGTAACAAAAAACACGCACTCAGCTCTTCAAGGACATAGAGAACCTGCTTAAGTTTATTCTCCCCAATTCTTCAAACAGATCTGTACACCTTCTAGTGGGGGAAAAAAGGCTACACTACTAAATGAAAGATCACTGGGCCACTAAGGAATACCTGGTGTGCCAATCAACTGTTGAGTGGTTAGTGGACAGGCAGTGGTCCCAGAGCTGGTGGCAGCAGTGAGGCGTGGAGACACTTGGAATTGTGTCTTTTGGGAAGGCAGCACATTAGTTTTGTGGAAAAAACAACAACAGTGGGTCACAAAGGCTGCTTGATGGACTGCCTGTGGCCCTTGAGCCAAGTGCTTGCCTTGAGCATTTAGGGACGGGTTGAAAAGATTGGAGTCACAGAAGTCAAAACCAAGATTTCACAAGTACCAGGTGGTCCTTGACTTACGACCATAATCGAGCCCAGATTTTCTGTTGCTAAGCATGAGTTCCTCCCCCCCCCATTTTACGACCTTTCTTGCCACAGTTGTTAAGCGAATCATTGCAATTGTTAAGTTATTAATGTGGTTGTTAAGTGAATCTGGTCTCCCCATTGCCTTTGCTAGTCGGAAGGTCGCAAAAGGGGATCACATGACCCCGGGACACTGCAACATGCCAGTTGCCAAGCTTCCGAATTTTGATCACACGTCTGTGGGTGATGTAAGTGTAAAAAGCTATCACAAATCACTTTTTTCACTGACAAAGCTGCCACTAAACGAATAGTTGTAAGTGGAGGACTACCTGTGTATATTTTTTCATTCGTGTATTAGGATGCTGAGCTTTTTTTTGGATCCTAGAGACAGGCATCCATCTGAGTCCGAATTGTCTTGCAGTGTTGTTTTTGTATACTTTTTGCCCAGCTTTCTAAGTATGAAGAAAACTACATGGAAGCCCTAGAGGGTTTTGCACACGCCGCAGCCCTTGACCCGGCTTGGCCAGAACCTCAACAACGGAAGCAGCAACTCATGGACTTCCTTGAAAGACTAAGTGGACTCCTTGAAAACAAGGTATTATGGTGGTGGGATTTGTCTTTTTTTTGTCCCACCCCCGTCCTGCCCATGTTAGGTAAGGTCATGTCTGCAAACAAGTCTTGTTTCTGCTGTTTTCCTCTCATAGGGCAAGGTGAAAGGCAAAAAGCTGCAAAGCATGTTGGGAAGCCTACGAACCTCCCATCTGGGCCCTTGTGGTGATGGACATTATCAAGGGCCTTCAGGTCAGAAGGTAGAACTACAGAGACAATCTCTCAGTGCCTTGCAGCCTGGTGTTAACACTGGTACTGTGATCTTGGGGAAGGTGCTATTCAGCCTGACTACTGAGGAAAAAGTGCCTTTGTGAGTAGAACACTCTATTTTCAATCTTTCCTGCCCTGCTATCACCGATTTCTGGTGCTGGCTTTCACAGCCTGCGTCTGTTAGGCAGTGTTGGACTTCAGGGTTTAGTGGCCTTAGTGCAGAGCAGGGGTAGGCAACCTTGGCTCTTTTATGACTCTTGGACTTCAGCTCCCAGAATTCCTGAGCCAGCTATGGTGACTCAGGAATTCTGGGAGCTGAGGTTCATGAGTCATAAAAGAGCCAAGGTTGCCTACTCCGGGTGTAGAGCAACTATGGCAATATTACGACCTGTGGACTTCAACTCCCAGAGTTCCTGGCTCAGGAATTCTGGGAGTTGAAGTCCATTGGTTGTGAAATTGCTATAGGTGCTTAACCCCTGAGCTGGAGAACTGTGGCTGGCATCCAAGGAGGCCAAGTTAACACAGACCAGAGGCAACATCATTTTCCTTCTGAAGATGGCAGCCACAGCTTCTAGCGATTCAGAGGGTTTTAAAGATTGATATAGAAGTTGAGACCAGAGAGGATTTGGGTGGGTGTGTGTGTGTGTGGAATTGATGGACAAAGAGTTGCAAAAAAGTTGTGGAATTTTGTTTATACGACAACTATAGCAAGATTATTGTATGCGCAAAGATGGAAAGATATGGACCACCGGCGACGGATGAACAGTTGGCAAGGATGACAGAATTTGCTGAGATGGCTGAATTGACTTCTTCTTCGATCAGAGAAAAGACAAAATATACATTTATTGATATAAACTTATGATTTATGGCAGAAGTGGGCAACTATGGCCTCTTTATGACCTATGTGTTAAGGTTCCAACTGATGATCCCAACGAAGTAAGCACAGCTGAAACTTTCAAATCTCTAATGAAAACTTTATGGAGCACACCATTTCGGCACAGATGAATGGAAAACCGGTTCTGAATAATTGGCACCAAAAATCAGTATATTAAAGTATAGAAACTCCCCTCTCTCCTAATAGGTCACATTGTCAGACAGTTGTGAAAAAAAGTCTTCAGTTCTTCGTAAACAGCTTTTGAGAGACCTTGATTCTCACAACCTGGCAGCTTGAACCTGCAGTCCATATTCCATTCCTCCCTCTTCCCCACTGAGTCTGTAGGCCAGCTAAGAAGCAATAATGGACGAAGCAGCATAAGCAATCTTCGCAGCTTGACACTATGGACTTCAACTCCCAGAATTCCTGAGCTAGCCAGGCTGGCTCAGGAATTCTGGGAATTGAAGTCCACAGGTTGTAAAGGGGCCATAGCTGCCCACCCTTGATTTATGATTTAGTAACTGCCTCTTGAATTCACAGCATGTAGTCCATGCTAGATCTTTATCGAATATGTTTGGCTTAAATTGCACAACAGGGGCAATAATTGACTTATTTCAATTTTTCCACTTTCTGTTCCCCAATAGCACCTTCGGATTGGTAGACTCACTTGAAGGCCCTTGTTTTGCTGTCACTGTTTACAACATGGTACAAAGCTGGGGGGTCCTAATTGGGGACTCGGTGGCCATCCCTGAACCTCATCTTCGGCACCATCACATCCAACACCAGAACAAAGTGAGTCTACTCTCCCTATTCCCCCTTTGTCTCTCCTAGGTCATGCCGTGAATCAAGTTCAAACTTAATCAGAGCCTTCCACAAATAATCTTAACGTTTATAACGGGCAACCTGGAATTACAGACCGCCCTCAATTTATGTCCACATTCAGGACCAGAATTTCTGATGCTGAACAAGATCATTGTTGAGTCATGCCTGATTTTATGACCTTTTTACCCTGGTTGTTAAACGAATCACTGCAATTAAGTGAGTTCAGGCAGTTGTTAAATGAATCCAGCTTCTTCCATCGACTTTGCTTGTTGGAAACTGACTGGGGAGATTACACATGGCGATCATGTGATCCTTCAACTGTCCTAAATACATGCTGGGTTGCCAAGCCCTTGAATTTTGATCATGTTACCATGGGGATTGCTGCAAGGTTTGTGAAAGCAAGGACCGATCTCTAGTCACTTTTGTTCTGTGCTATTGTAACTTTGAATACACACTAAAAGAAGGGTTGTAAGGTGTGGGCTAGCTGTACTTAAATGGAGAAATATTGGAAATATTCCTTTGAAAACAAAATGAGAGCTTTTATTTTCTTCATACATTTGTACGTGTTTCATGTCTTTTTTTTGCCATGTATATGTATAAATTCAAACTAGACTGATGTTTGTCTGTGTCATATATGTCTGTATATGGGTATTTGCATAACGGTGTTTTTTTTGAGAGAGAGCTGAATGCAACAAAATTTCATTTTAATGTATGGTGATTAGGGTGCATTTAAAGTGAGAATGAAGTTTTTATTCTAGTCTAGTCTATTCTAAAGTATCTGTGTAAGCCAGCTATGATTGTTCTTTTGTCCTTGTTTACATTATTGTTCTATTATTTTACAAGTGGTCCTCGAGTTAACAACAGTTCATTTACTGACCGTTCAAAGTTACAGTGGCACTGGAAAAAGTGACTTATGACCGTCTTTCACACTTACGACTGTTGCAGCGTCCCCAGGGTCACGTGACCAGAATTCAGATGCTTTGGCAACTGACTCATACTTATGGCGGCTGCAATGTCCTGGGGTCACGTGATCTCCTCCTGCAATCTTCTGACAAGCAAAATCAATGGCGAATCCAGATTCACTTAACAACCATGTTACTAAGATTAGATTAGGTAAAGGTAAAGGTTCCCCCACACAAGCGTGCTAGTCGTTTCCGACTCTAGGGGCTGGTGCTCATCTCCGTTTCAAAGCCGAAGAGCCAGCGCTTGTCCGAGGACGTCTCCGTGGTCATGTGGCCGGCATGACTAGATGCCAAAGGCGCACGGAACGCTGTTACCTTCCCACCGTAGTGGTCCCTATTTTTCTACTTGCATTTTTACGTGCTTTCGAACTGCTAGGTTGGCAGAAGCTGGGACGTGTAACAGGCACTCACTCTGCTACGCGGCACTCGGGATTTGATCCACCAAACTGCCGACCTTCTGATTGACAAGCTCAGTGTCCTAACCCACTGAGCCACCGCGTCCCTTAAGATTAGATTAGATAACCCTTATTGTCATTTTATTGTCACTTTAACAATTTCAGTGATTCCCTTAACAACTGTGGCAAGAAAAGCAGTAAAATGCGGCCAAATTCACTGAACCGCCGTCTCGCTTAGCAACGGAAACTCTGGGCTCAGTTGTGGTCGTAAGTCAAGGACTTACCTGTACTCCAATTCTATTTTCAAGCCTCCTCATTTTTAATTCCTTTCCTTTCAATATTTCAGCCGCCTCTCCACAAGAGAGATAGGCCGCGAATATATGTGAAAAATAAATCGTGCCGCTTACACTGATGTTTTTTTTTTTTTAAAAAAAGCATCTCACATTACCTAAAGTTCTTCGTTCTCATCCTTTTTTCCCCCTTTCTTGTTCTTCTTTTTCCTGCTTTTTAGAGTTTTTCTTTTTCTGGCATCCGCGTCGAGACCCCTCTGGTTCTGGTGGTGAACGGCAAAGTGCAAGGATCGCAAAACCAGGCCGCGGCGACCGTTGCCTATCAAGCACAAAGTGAATGAGGAGAGACGAAGGGCAAAATTATCCGGGGATGCTGAAGAGTTTTAGGCTACATCAGTTCCCTCTCTGCCTACTTTTTCAATAGTTTAGAGAGATTGGACCATCCAGCCGTTAAGTGAAGGAGCGAGAGAAAAAGAGAATTGTTTGTTCAACCTGGTGCTTAATTCTCATCTCTTTTTGTCCCCTCCCCCCCCCCCCCCCCGGTTTCTTTTCCACCGATAGCTGTTTTGCTTTCAGTTGTGCTAAAATGAGTGTCTACAGAAAATCAGGGGGCTGCTTCTCTCTAGTTTTCTCCCCTTTTCCTGATCCCTTCTTTCATCTTCGCTCTCAGCTTCGCCTCCATCGCATTTAAGTTTGGGCAGTCGGTCAGTTTAGATTTTTTTTAAAAATCCCATTCGTCTGAATCAAACTCTGCTCTTTTTGCAGCGTAATTAATGAAGTCAGTGGGACTTAGGGTAGCCTGGCTATCCTAAATCCCACCGTCTTCTGGGTCAGTGTGATCAAGGCTACATCCAACTCGTTATTTCTGTGTAAACGGAAGAGATGCTTCCTGTATTTATTTGATATTATTTTGTGATGGTGTTTTGTTGTTTTTTTTTGTAATTTTTGTATACTTTTTCCACTGGACTCCTGATCATTTCCCTTCCGAACCAATAAAACGAGTCCTTTGCCATAATGTTGTGTAAAGTTTATGTTTATGGAGAATGGTAAAACAACTGTTTTAATTAGAATTAAGCAAATCTTCTGTGTTGATCTCATACTGCTTAGAATGGAATGCAATGGAATAGAAATAGAAATAGAAATAAGAACAGAACGGAACAGAACAGAATAGAAATGGGAACGGACTAGGAATGGGATTAGGAATAGGAATAGGAATGAAATAGAACAGAATAGAATAAAATAGAATGGAACAGAATAGGAGTGGAATGGAATAGAATGGAATGGAATGGAATGGGAACGGAAGAGAATAGAATAGAATGTAGAATAGAATGGAATGTAGAATAGAATGGAACAGAACAGAATAGAAAAATAGGAATGGAATAGAACAGAACAGAATAAAATAGAATGGAATGGCATAGAATAGAATAAAATAGAATGGAACGGAACGGAACAGAACAGAACAGAACAGAATAGAATTTTTTATCGGCCAAGTGTGATTGGACACACAAAGAATTTGTCTCCAGTGCATAAGCTGACAGTGTTCGTATAAACAGCAAGTAATATGTCATAGATCATAATAACAATAGATAAATCATAAGAAACCAATAGGAGAAGATAGGAAAGATGAGAGGATGAGAAAAGATGGGAAATGAGATGGTGCTGTGAGAATTAAGTGTTCAGCAGAGTGATGGCGGGTGGGGGGGGGACTGTCTTTGTATGTAGTAGTTGTGGCGTGCAATGCCCTCTAGTGGCATAATGGTTGCAGTTAAAGAAGGCTGCTTGTGTAAAGCCATGCAGAGATTATTATAATTGACAGAAGTGTTCATTTTGGTAGCATGACCAATTAGTTGCCAAAGAACAGGCAAGAAATGTAATCTTGTGGAGTGAATCTGTCTTCTCCTTATGGCAAGTAATTTTAGTCAGCACCTGCTGGCCCTATCAAGTTGGGATCAAGAAATTGTTTAAACATCGACCCATGGTTACCCTTATAAATAAAATTTAAAAAAACCTAATCAAATTGTAAAACGTAGGCAGCTTGTACACTGTGAAATTTAAATTTGATTTCTTTCATGGTCTGTAACAAGAATCCAGCAGTTTTACATGTATAATATGCATATGAAAAGAATACTAATAATGGTGTTGACATCCTCAAATGGAATTGTAACTCACGCTGACGTAAATGGATGCACTTTCCTTGGCAAATAATTACCTGGGTTTTTATTCTTTTTTATTTTTTTCAGTCTAATACAGTGTTTCTTAACTTTGGCAATTTACAGATGTGTGTACTTTCAACTGCCCCAGGAATTGATGAAGGATTAGGTTCATTAGATCCTATAATAAAATTCCATTCAACTTCATCTGTCGTTTCTAGAAGGGTATTGTAATAGCTTATACACACAGGAAAATTTCACATACAGGTAGTCCTCAACTTAACAACCATTCATTTAGTGACTGTTCAAAGTTACAGTGGCACTGAAAAGTGACTTATGAACATTTTTAACACAACTGTTGCAGCATCCCCATGGTCACATGATCAAAATTCAGAGGCTTGGCAACTGGCATGTACTTATGACTGTTGCAGTGTCGTGGAGTCATGATCACCATTTGTAAACTGACCAGCCGGCTTCCAACAAGCAAAGTCAATGGGGGAAGCCAGATTTGCTTAACAACTGAACAATTCAATTAACAACTTCAGTGATTCACTTAACAACTGTGGCAAGAAACATTGAAAAATAGACAAAACTCACTTAACAACTGTCTTGCTTAGCAATGGAAATTTGGGGCTCCATTGTGGTTATACGTTGACAATTACCTGTAGGGTATTTTACCTGTAGTGTAAAATAGACCAAGTCTATTTTGATATAAAAAGTGAATTAAAATACCATACTAATCGATATACATATATATGCATACATATAATTTACTGTGTGAATTCAGTAACTGCTTATTTAATAAATCATGAGATGGGTGGCATATCCATTTAATAACTAAATCATGGTTAACCAAACCATGGTTTAGCATAACATGTTAATTCAGCGTCTCTGCTGCTTATTTTGAGGTAAAATCCAGCATAATAGCAGTTTCTTAACTAGCATGTATGCGAATAGATTCCTCAACTGTTCAGCAGAAGATCAGAATAACATTTCTATAACCTTCAACCTTTCTGCTGCTTAATTTGAGGTAAAATCCAGCCTAATAGCAGTTCCTTAACTAGCATGTATGCGAATAGGTTCCTCAACTGTGTTCAACAGAAGATCAGAATAACATTTCTATAACCTTTCTTCAACCTTTCTTATGTTGTTTAATTGCTTGGCTTGGTACTGTAGAAAAAAGATAAATTGCTATACAAAGCTGGCAGATTTAATTGGCTCCTGAAGGAGATCCCAAAGGCATAAGTTCAAATCTGCATCTGCCTAATGATGCCAAAATGTTTTTGTCTTTAATTAGTTTAACTCTTGTTACCCTTTCTGTCCCTTGAGAAAGTGGCAGCTTTTGGACTAATGTATCAAGCAGATGCTTGATGCAAATGCCAGGGGAAAGTAGTGGAGACTTTTGAAGTTCTTACCTACTTTTTTATGTTAGGAAGAAGAAGACAGGATGACTTGCTGTTTCCTGCCATTAAAGATGACTAACAAATTGTTTATGAAAACTACCTTTGTGGTGGTTTGCCAAGGAGAATCTCAGTTCTTGTACATGGGTGAGGGAGGCAAAGCCTTGATGACTTTAGGTGATAAGACAAAATGGTGACATCTGACTTCCGGTTTGCCATTGCAGCCGCTGGAAGGCGAGCTCTGTCTTTTGTGTTTGATTTTGCACCACTGGGGGACCCTGGAAAAGGTCGAAAGGGGTGACCAGTAAGGAGGGGATCCCCACTTGATCGCGGGAGGGCAAAGGGGTGACCAGCAAGGAGGGGATCCCCGCTTGATCGTGGGACGGCGGTAGCCCTTCCGCTCCATCTAGGGCAGCCCTCTAAACCGGCGGACAAAAGAAATATGGCTCATCAGTAGGCTGTAGACAGCCGAAGTCAGTCTTACCACCAGGCACTCCAAAGCAGCGCAGATGAGACTGGGTGAGATCTGAACCTCTCTTTAATCCCAAGTATTTTTTTTCTCCTGCAAAAGCTGTCCAAAGTATCTTCCCCCCTGTGAGGAGAGAGGGAAGGGAACTTTTATCCCACCCTCTAAGAAAAGCGATGACTGACTATCCAGGGGAGTTAAAACACTGAAAGAATAACCTTAATCTAACTGGATTTATATGGTTCTAGAATTTGGGGACCAAAAGATTTTTTATTCTTATTGAAGACCTTGGTTTTTATTTACAAAAAAGAAATAAAATTGGAAAAAGGATTATAAAAATTTTGGACTTAAAAAAAATCTTAAATGGCATTAGTGACATCTTGTGGCTAGGTTTGATATTACAACCTGTTATTGTCTAAAGGAAACTTGGCTGGAAGCCCAGACTACAGATAAGACTTTTTTAACCTTGACAAATATCAGCTGTGAGAAGCTCAGCTGTGTTCTATACTCAGTTGTTAACTTATTTTCACTCTCTGACTTTAAAGCTCTTAATTTAACACACTACTAAGAGAATATGGATAAAGATCAGGAACAGATTCTTCTTATGTTAAAAGCAATACATGAAACCATTCTTTCAGCTTGTGATGAAATAAGATGCTACAGAAAAGAACAAGATGTTAGTCTAGATATACAAACTCAAATTTTGACTAAAACTCAAAAATCAACCACACAAAACACAACAAAGAAGTGCAACAATTAAAAACTATGACAGAGGATTCAACTGACCAGCAAATACAGTCAATTGAAAATCCAGAAAAGGAACTGCCAACATTGAAAATGGAATATAAACCAGAAGAAACGAGCAAGAAGAAGAATGGACCGAAGGGAAGATAAACATATCAGGACAATTATGGGGATCTGGAATAAAATGGCGACCGGATGGTCTCTTTTATTTCAAATAATATATATAATAACAGAGGGAGATCTATTTGATGACCTAAAAGCACTGAAGTGGAGGGCGATATGGCAAAGGAAAAAAGCTAGAATAAGGCTGAAGAAAATTGGGGTTTTGATTTATCAGTGAGGATTTTATATTACTAATTAAAATAGAATATATTTAAATAGACAAGATGTTTATTTTGAATACCAGATTTTCTAATGAATTGAGATAAAAAAACCCTGGTTATTTAAAACTTGGAAGTATAAAAACTAAAACTTGAATTTGAATATTGATGGGAAATTAAAAATTGTGGAAAACAAATAAATAGGATATTGATTGTTTATAAAGATTGAATGTAAAAGTAATTAAGATATGTAATAAACTAAAAATATTAATAAATGTAATAAATATGTTTTTATTTAATTGAGATAACTATTAGTTTAAATATGAGATAGTAGATGTCAAGAAAAAAAGGAAATATTTGATGTTGAAATAGGGGAAACTTTGGTCATTAAATTTAAGACTTTTGGACACTAATTGAAAATAAATGTTATATTGTATTATTAATTAGATGATGTAAGATGGTGGGAAATAGAATATACTCAAATAGATAACGTGTATTTTGAATATTAGACTTCGTTAAGAATTGTGATAAAGGAAACTTTGGTTACCAAAAATTTGGAAATTATAAATATTAAATGTTAAATTTAAATATTGAGGGCAAACTGAAAATTGGGAAAAACTAACTACAGGATATTGACTGTTTATAAAGATTGTATGTTAAAGTAACTAAGATATGTATAAGCAAAAAATTTATTGATAAATGTAACAATGCTATCTTAACTTAATGGATATAATAAGAATTGTATTAGTTCAGGGGTAGGCAATCTTGGCTCTTTTATGACTCATGGACTTCAACTCCCAGAATTCAGCTGACTCAGGAATTCTGGGAGTTGAAGTCCATGAGTCATAAAAGAGCCAAGGTTGCCTACCCATGTATTAGTTTAAATATGAGATAGTAGATATTAAGGGAAAAAGAGAGCAAATATTTGATGTGATAGTTTGAAACTTGTACTAAAGAGTATGGTGACATCTGCTAAAGCGAGATTGCTCCTTTTTCTGGCCAGAGACTAAAACATACAGTATATGAACCAAAGAAAAGAGAGTCAAGCTATTCTCCAAAGCACCTGAAGTCAGGACAAGAAGCAATGAATGGAAACTAATCAAGGAGAGAAGCAACCTAGAACTAAGGAGGAATTTCCTGACAGTTAGAACAATTAACCAGTGGAACAACCTGCCTCCAGAAGTGGTGAATGCTCCAACGCTGGAAGTTTTTAAGAAGAGATTGGATAATCATTTGTTTGAAATGGTATAGGGCAGTGATGGCGAACCTTTTAGAGACCGAGTGCCCAAAAACAGCCCCCATCCCACCCACCCCCGCCCTGCCCCCAACCCCCCCACCCCCCCATCCACCCACAGGGCCACCCACCACCTACACAGCTGACCACAGCTGATCACCCAGGTGTCCCAGCAGCGCCATGGCAGCCACACACTTGCCTGTGCCCCACAGAGCGATGGGGCACAAAGGTGGGGTCTTGTCCTCACTGCCCAGCTGCCATGTCCTTGGCTATGCTGCTCCGCATGGGCTGCACCCGGGGGAGGGTGACTCTCCACCAGGGGGCTGCTGGTGAGGAGGGGGCTGTGAGGGGAGGCGGGGCTGAGTGCCCCCTCTGGCACGCGTGCCATAGGTTTGCCACCACTGGTATAGGGTTTCCTGCCTGATCAGGGGGTTGGACTAGAAGACCTCCAGGGTCCTTTACAACTGTTAGTCTGATAAAATACAATTTACATTTGAACATTCCTGTATATTTTTTTTTGATAATTTTCTCCTTGAGTCATTTAAAAATTACAGTTCAGAGGCAATTCTTCAAGATGTTTTTGGAATTTTACATAAGGTTGAACATCTGCATTGAGAGCCATTGTTTATGTTTACTGAAAAACACATTTAGTTCTGTTTACATGTTAAACCAAAAACCATGACCCTACAAATCATCGAGTTTAAGTACACCCAACACAATGTACCAAAGCAAAGAAAAGCATGTTATAGTTTAGCGCCAAATATGTAGTAGTAGTGTGCTAAACAATAGCTCAAACATAATTGATATTTCTGTTCTTTAAGCATCATACCTCTGTACATCCCATAGTAGTATTTTAACTGAGAGCATACTTTCACTGTACTCTAGCCCTTGTAAAAGGCTTGGCTTATTTTTGTACTTGAAAACCAATTGATTGACTTTCAAGTTTAATAGTCCCTAGAAAAACTCTGTTCTCTTGACTAAGGTCTAGACTAGCCATCCATGAATTATAGCCATAGATGATAGATAGATAGATAGATAGATAGATAGATAGATAGATAGATAGATAGATAGATAGATAGATAAAGACCACATCTGGAATACTACAACCAATTTTGGTCACCATACTACAATACAAAAAAGATGTTGAGACCTTGGAAACAGTTCAGAGAACAGCAGCTAAAATGATCAAAGGTTTGGAGACTAAAACATATGAAGAACGGTTGCAGGACTTGGGTTTGGGTAGTCTAAAGAAAAGAAACAGGGGTGACATGATAGCATTCCAGCATTTGAGTGGCTGCCACAGAGAAGAGGGTGTCAAACTATTCTGCAAAGCACTAGAGGGCAAGACAAGAAACAATGGTTGGAAACTGATCAAAGAGAAGCAACCTGGAATTAACATTGACAACAATTAATCAGTGGAACAGCTTGCCTTCAGAAATCATGGGCACTCCATCACTGGAGATTTTTAAGAAGAGACTAGACAGTCACTTGTCTGAAATTGTATAGGTTCTCCTGCTTGAGCAGGGGGCTGGACTAGAAGACCTCCAAGGTCCCTTCCAGCTCTATTCTATTCTATTCTATTCTGTTCTGTTCTGTTCTGTTCTGTTCTGTTCTGTTCTGTTCTGCTCTGCTCTGCTCTACTCTACTCTACTCTACTCTACTCTACTCTATTCAGATAGATAGATAGATAGATAGATAGATAGATAGATAGATAGATAGATAGATAGATAGATAGATGATAGAGATGATAGACACACAGATAGATGAGAGATTGGAGATAGAGATATGTGATGATGGATGGATGGATAGACAGACAGACAGACAGATATGATAGACACACAGATAGATGAGAGATAGGAGGTAGAGATATGTGGCAGATATAAATGATGGATGGAGAGATAAATAGATATAGAGATAGGCAGAAAAACAGAGGTAGATGATGGAAGTATATGATAGATATAGATAGGTGTGTGTCTATGTGCATGTCTCTGTGTGTATGTGTGTGCATCCGTGTGTGCGTACATGAGAGAGAGAGAGAGAGAGAGAGAGAGAGAGAGAGAGAGAGAGAGAGAGAGAGAGAGAGAGAGAGAGAGAGAGAGAGAGAGAGAGAGAGAGAGAGTAATAGTAATAGGAAAACTTGTGTGGCAAAGTTAAGCACCAGCCTTAAGCATAATACATGCCTCTAGGCCCCACAGAGACCCTGTGGTTGCAAACAAGTGCTTTTTTAAAAAAAGAAAAGACCCATTTATCCAGAGGAGAGAAAAATACAAGGATAAATTGAAGTAATAGCATATTCTTTTTTTTATTGAAAAGTTTTACAATACATTTTTTAACAAAGCAAAACCCCTCCCCACCCCCTCCCCTCTCCCCAACCCTCCCCAACACCTCCCTCCCCTCCCCCTCCCCCTCCCCCCTCCCCGACTTCCCAAAGCTCAATACAGGGTATAAAAATACAAACAATCATAGTCTACCTTACGCAAACAACAATAAACTATTAAATCTATCGCACTTTAACTCTTATAAAATAACTACAAGCAATATAAATATCACATCAATACTTATTCAAATGCTAGGTGAAACTTTTTAGTCCCATATTTATTCTGGATATAATCAATCCATCTTCTCCACTCCACAATATATCTCTGTTGCTAGTAATAGCATATTCTGAAGTGCTGGATTTGGAAACAAGTTTGCCCTCTGTTGAATAGTTTTGGGGATTATCCAAGACCATCGTGGCCACTATTCTGTGACACTCGATCTGCCACAAAATCCCAAATGTGTCCACCTAAACAGGATGATTGACGGCTTCTGTTCTTAACATTTGAGTCTCTCTCTCTCTCTCTTTCCTCAATTGAGGATGTGCTCGTCCTTAATTCCTTTTTCAGCTGTTTAAAGTATTTACTCGTTTTACATAAATCTCCCTTTTCTTTTCAGCAACCTGCCCAAAGCCTCTTTCACCTGGTCATTCCTCAGGCAGTAAATCAAGGGATTTAGAAATGGGGTAATGGTGGTGTAGAAGATGGTTTCTAATTTGGTGACATGTGCTTGACTTTCTCCCCCAGGAGTTAAGTAAACCCCTGCCACTGACCCATAGAAAAGTGTGACCACTACTAGGTGGAACACGATAGTGGAGAAAGTCTTCCTTCGGCTCCCTTGCCTAGATTTTTGCATCAGTGTGAGAATCACCATGCTGTAAGAAAGCACAACAAAGATGAGGTTGACTGCAAACACGGTATTCATAAACATTTGGCAGATAAAAGGAGCTTTCCCTAAGGGTGGACATGCCAAGGATAGAATTGGTCCAGGGTCACATAATAAGTGATCGATGATGTTTGAGCCACAAAAGGACAACTTGGACATTAATATCACAGGGACAATGTACCACAGAAAACCAAGGATCCAACAAGTAGCCACCAGGGCTGAGCAAATACTTTGGGACATTACTTGCCGATAACGCAATGGATGGCAGATAGCTAAGTAGCGATCGAAAGCCATAGCAGATAGGAAGAAGCATTCTGTGCTGCCCAGGGAGAAGAAGATGTAGAATTGAAGGAAGCAAGCCTGGAAAGAGATGTTCCCCTTTGAAGTTACCAGGTCATAAAGCATACGAGGCATGGTTGTGCTCACGTAAGCCATCTCCAGCCAGGAGAAGTTACTCAGGAAGATGTACATGGGAAGCTGAGCCAAGTGGGAATCTAGGAACACCAGGGTGACAATGATAATGTTCTCTGTCAAAGTCAGGATGTAGAGAACAACAAAAATAACGATGAGCAGGTGATGTATTTGTTGCTGACCTCCAAAGCCCACCAAAACAAACTCTTGAACTTTGCTCTTATTGACCAACTCCATCTGGAAGGCAAGAAAAGGATCCTCATTACATACCAGAAACAAGTTCCATCTTCTCATCTTTCTGTTTCCATCGAAATGAGAAGCTGAGCAACCATGCCTTGTGACATCTGAATGGGGAGCCACCTGAACTGTCTTGAAGAATTCTAAGTCAATGTAGCTAGTCTTCCCTCCTCAGCCTTTGTGGGAATCAGCAAAGTTGGTAATGGCATTAGGAGCTGTGTCCCTGGTACTCTATGTGTGAATGTCTAGGGGACAAATTATTCTGTCCCCTAGAGATTTTCCAAACTGTGTTTATAAAATAGTGGATCTTTTTCACAATTGTATCTCCTTCCCTTGTTTCCCATATAGTGAGACCCACATTTTCTTGAATAAGCCAAGATCATTTGGTTCTACTGATTTTCATTCAAAGGTACCTCATCCAGTTTGACCACCAGTTGACTTTACATTGATAGTACTTGCCGGTATCTTATGCCTATGCAAAATGTTGATAACATCTAGCTGAAAGATCACCCCAAATATAGCATCAATATTTGGAGGAACAGATGATAATGCATTAGATGTTTAGTTATGGTAAGAAGCAGGAATGTAAGGTATTAGCCAAAGACAAAATGATCCAGAGTCAAAAATTATGCTTGAAGGCTGACTTTAAATATTTGGACTGGAACCATCAAATGAAACTCAAAGCAACATCCCTTTGGAGATCATTAATTCCTTCCAATTTAGGGAACTATTCCCAAAGGTGAATTTTAATGGTTTTGCTTTTGCTTTTTCTTAATATAGGGCAAACAAACCAATATAGTATTATGCAGGAGCTATTTGTGAAGACCTAAAAGTCTTTTTTTAAAAAAACCTCACCTTCCTCCAAATATTTTGGTCACCTTCCATCATGTAAAAATACTTTCTGTCTATGGAAATTTAGAGTTTGAGAGAGAAAGCGAACTAGATCCATTTCCTTGCCATTTTTGTTTTTTTCCCTACAGAATCATGCAAAGGATTTTTGTTTCATTTCTTTCTTGCACGGATGTAAGAGATTTTGTGGGGTCAGATTAAAATCCCTAATCCAGATACATCTTCCTAGAGAAAGAGTTTAAAGGTAAAGGTAAAGGTTCCCCTGCACATGCGTGCTAGTTGTTTCCAACTCTAGGGGCCGGTGCTCATCTCCGTTTCAAAGCCGAAGAGCCAGCGTTTGTCCGAGGACGTCTCCGTGGTCATGTGGCTGGCATGACTAGACGCCAAAGGCGCACGGAACGCTGTTACCTTCTCACCGTAGTGGTCCCTATTTTTCTACTTGCATTTTTACGTGCTTTCGAACTGCTAGGTTGGCAGAAGCTGGGACGAGTAACAGGCGCTCACTCTGTTACGCGGCACTCGGGATTCGACCCGTCAAACTGCCGACCTTCTGATCGACAAGCTCAGCGTCCTAACCCACTGAGCCACCACGTCCCTAGTAAGTACCAGATAAGCTGGTGGTAAATCAGCACTCCTGTGGATTGAACCCTGGGAAATGGATCCCTCATCAGTCATCACATAAATACTATGCATATAGAATAGCCCAAGGCACACATTTTGGTGAGAGAGAAGTTCCCTGAGGAAGGGCACCAGCATGTGTCTGAAAGCTTGGAAGACTAAAGCTCTGGTCCTGGTGACCAACTCTTACTGGATCCTGCAGCATTATCCTAGGACATATATATTTGCCTTCCTTCATGGCACAAAGTTCCAGCTTTGCCAGCACTCCAGCGATCAGGTGTTCACAACCTGGGTGCTTGACAACTAGCTCATATTTATGATGGGTGCAGTATCCACGGCCATGTGATCATCGTTTATGACCTTCCTTGCTGGCTACCAAAAGTCAATGGGGAAGCCAGCAGGAAGTTACTTGCAAGTTAAATGGGTAAGTTGCTTGCACCCTCCCCTGTTCACCAGCAATCACCTCCAGCTCTAACATGTTTATGCCATGCCACATGGGCCACTCATACAACATCCTCTGCCCAGCGGTACCTAAACCTGGCCCTCCTGCACTCTATGCCTTACTATACCTGCTTGCCAACCTGGCACTTAACAACTGATGATCCTCACTTAATGATGGCTGTGGGGAGTACTGGGATTGCCATCACTAAGCTACATGGTCATGTGACATTGTGCTTTACCACTTAGTGACAGAAATTCCAGTCCCAATTACTCTTGTTAACTGAGGACTACCTGCCTGTTTGTTCTTTCAAAGCCATATTATCTTTGTAGTCAAGGCTCAGCTGTATTTTACATTGAACTTCTGTTGTGTATTGCAAGATCCTTGAATGCAACTATCATATTCTTAATACAATGGTATCAGCTTGCCACCTTGTTTTATGTTTCATTTGTTTTGTAAAGAGATGAGAGCAGATGGTTTGCCAACAGCCACAATTATAGGAGATGACCAGGAAGAGCTGGAGGGCAGGGTCAAACATGTCATCAGTTTAGAGTTGTTCCACTCCTGCAAGGGACCTAAATCCATCCCCCCTCTTGAATTCCATTGAATCTTATCTAGCACCATTAGCAGGGAAAGATTCTTGTGTATAGATAATGTGTAATAAATCTGAAGTGCTTTAACTGAACTCCTGTTCCAGATTACCTGTGCCCGACAGCAATATTAAATTGAGCTGAAACATCTGTAGATGATTAAACACACGAGACAAGCATATAATATCACTACTTGGATCCGTTCATAAACACCATCATATCTCTCCATAAAATGTAACCTCAGAATAAAGTGTATTCTTAGTCTAAATGTCACAATATCAAGCTCTTAAAAAGAGACAGCCATGTTTTGCAAGCACCTGTTAGCAAAGGTAAAGATGCCCTTAAATGCACTCTTAACCAGATCTCATTTCTCTTTAGCCCTCTGCCAATTGGCCCATACCTTCTGCTTCTTGGACTAGCTGCCACCTCGTCATTTCCTATTTGGCATCCTCCCCACTGATCTCAGGATATGTGTCTGAGAGAAGGCTCCCACTTCTGGTGTTACTTTCTTACTTAGTAAATAAATAAACAAATCTCTCTCCCTGCTTGTTGTTGTTAATTGCAAAATCGTATCCGACCCATCGCGACCCCATGGATAACATTCCTCCAGGCCTTCCTGACCTCTACCATCTTCTGGAGTCCATATAGGCTCAGGCCTACTGCTCCAGTGACTCCATCCAGCCACCTCATTCTCTGTCGTCCCCTTCTTCTATTGCCCTCGATCTTTCCCAGCATTAGGCTCTTCTGCAGTGAGTCCTTCCTTCTCATTAGGTGGCCAAAGTATTTGAGTTTCAACTTCAGGATCTGGCCTTTTAAAGAGCAGTCAGGGTTGATCTCCTCCTCCCCATGCTACACAGCATCAAAAAGTATCAGCCTTCCTCTGATGGAATGTGCAGCTGAAGAAGGAGTTGGGGGGGGGATTTTGGCAATACTGTAGTACTATGACTTTTTGCAATGTATGGTAGTGAAAGTTGGACCATAAGAAAGGCTGAGCACCAAAGAATTGAGGCCTTTGAACTATGGTGGTGGAAAAGACTCCTGTGAGTCCCTTGGACTGCAAGGCGATCAAACCGGTCAGTCCTAGAGGAGATCAACCCTGACTGCTCTTTAGAAGGCCAGATCCTGAAGTTGAAACTCAAATACTTTGAGGGACGACAGAGAATGAGGTGGCTGGATGGAGTCACTGAAGCAGTAGGCATGAGCTTAAATGGACTCCAGAAGATGGTAGAGGACAGGAAGGCCTGGAGGAACATTGTCCATGGGGTAGTGATGGGTCGGACATGACTTTGCAGCTAACAACAACTATGACTTTTCAGGGAGGAGTTAGCATATTCCAGATAGGGGCCTAAGACATCAGACTTCACAGTGCTGAACTGGATTAGGAAGGGAGGGAAAGGATTAGGGTAGCCACACTGTAAAATCTCCCAGGTTATATCTATTCTGTTAGAAGACTATAGCTTTAGTCTGGCAAGATTCTGTCTATTAGGTGGAAGCAAATTAAAAGCTGAACTCAAGTGGAACTCAGTGTGCTATTTTTGCACTTTGGGCCTGACTCTTCCCTCATGCATCAAACGTAAACCAATCTCACAAGAGATAGAGAAAATAAACTGTTATTAAAAAGGATTTAAAATGTGGAACAACATTTACCTTTCGATGTTGATCTCCAGGCAATAACCTTGGAAAAGATAACTTAGAGTGCTTTTCTAATTAAGGCATCCAGCATGTGCAAATGAATGGGACAAGAGCAAGAATTCAACAGAATGCATAGAAGTTCTTTTTTTAAAAAAAAAAATTTTATTAGAAGTAAAACAAAGGTTTAGGCTGGATGGAGTCACTGAAGCAGTAGGCGTGAGCTTAAATGGACTCCAGAAGATGGTAGAGGACAGGAAGGCCTGGAGGAACGTCGTCCATGGGGTCGTGATGGGTCGGACACGACTTCGCAGCTAACAACAACAACAACAACAACAACAACAAAGGTTTAGGAAATTCTGATCCATTGTAAGATGGTGCTAATCTGAGATCAATGAAAGAAAACTGTTTTTGAAAACCTGCCTCCAGAAGCTGTGAATGCTCCAACACTGGAGGTTTTTAAGAAGAGACTGGACAGCCATTTGCCTGAAATGGTATAGGGTTTCCTGCCTGAGCAGGGGGTTGGACTAGATGACCTCCAAGGTCCCTTCCAACTTTATATTATTATGATTATGATTATGATTATGATTATGATTATGATTATGATTATGATTATGATTATGATTATGATTATGATTATGATTATGATTATTATTAAGACCAGTGGCACAAATTTCTTGAAAGCTTGCTTTAAACTGACTGAAAAGACAATATTTTAAAATTATGCAGTGAAAAGTAAATCGGCAGAGACAGATGGCCTAGGGAGAATTAGGCTTTTTCTACGGGATAAATGGACAAACCTTCCCACTTAAAGAAAAACAAATTGGGATGGGGAATATGGAGTTAGAACAGGGAGGAAAAGACTGTCACTCCTTAATTTTAATCCCTCCTTTTTTCCACTCCAAAACAGCCTTTATCACTCTCTGCGGACAGGACCCTCCTGGGACCTTAAATAACGAAAATACAGGGCCAGATTGCTTTTATTGGTGAGCTCATCATAAGGGGGAAGCTGGCTGGATTTGCAGAGAATTCTTCCAAATCTAGTAGTGTTTGTAGGTTTGCATTAGTGCTTTTTTCCCACTGTGGGACCGTCTTTTCTTCTAATCACTAAATATAATTGCCCTTCTATCCTTGAATCATGTGGGGAAAAAAGAACTCTGGATGGACATGCAACTAAACTCAGCTCTCTCTAACCTATCAATTCTTCTAGAGCTGAAGAAAGAGCCCTCAGTTGATCCTTAAGGTAGTTGCACCCTTTCCTTAAGTTTAAAGGTAAAGGTAAAGGTTCCCCCGCACATGTGTGCTAGTCGTTTCCGACTCTAGGGGCCGGTGCTCATCTCCGTTTCAAAGCCGAAGAGCCAGCGCTTGTCCGAGGACGTCTCCGTGGTCATGTGGCCGGCATGACTAGACACCAAAGGCGCACGGAACGCTGTTACCTTCCCACCATAGTGGTCCCTATTTTTCTACTTGCATTTTTACGTGTTTTCGAACTGCTAGGTTGGCAGAATCTGGGACGAGTAACAGGTGCTCACTCTGTTATGCGGCATTCGGGATTTGACCCGCCAAACTGCCGACCTTCTGATCAACAAGCTCAGCATCCTAACCCACTGAGCCACCACGTCCCTTATTTCCTTAAGTTTAGGAGAAGGAAAAGAGAGGAAAGGTAAACGTCAGTATTTAAAATATTGTTCCTGTAGACCTGGCAAGCTTGAAAAACTCACATGGAATGAAAACTACAAACATTGAGGCAATAGGTTTGATCCTTCTGGGGAAGGTCTACTTACCTGGTCACTAGAAGTCAGCTCTGAGTTGATAGCAATTGATAGGTATGTTTGAATCAAAGATCATAGGAATCAAAACACAAATCACGTTACACAAGTGTTTCTCTGTCTAAAAGAAAGACTAATAGTACTATTACTTTTCTCCTCATATGTAACTTCCTTGTGCCCCAGATCTGTACATATGAAATTAGCATGACAGATGTCATCTTGGGATGCCTCCAAACCTGTGGTAAGGAATTCTGATTTATACATTTTAAGGACCCTGGGACACTGACCAACATAAATATGAATCAGTTGCCAAGCATCTGAATGTGAATCACAAGACCCTGGAGATGCTGCAACATTCCAGCTGTTCGGCGCTTCTTCTGGGCTCAGCAGAAGTGCCAGGATCAGTGCTAAGCTCCAGCTGGAGCTGATCCTGGTGCTTCCACTGAGCCCTGACAGCCCTGCAGCTCCAACCATCTCTTGCTCAGGCTTGTGCGGTGCTACCACCGGTTCAGCTCATTCCCCTCCCCCGCTATCACTTTTCTAGGATGGTCACGTACCACCTGCCAGGTGCCAATGTACCACAGGTGGTACCTGTACCACTGGTTGAAAAGCCCTGGTCTATGGAGATTCTCAGTCATCCAGGTCATGGTTCTTCCAAAGGTGCTTTTTCATGAGGTAACTGGATTTTCTTGTTTTTCTTTGAAGATGTTTTGCTTCTCATCCAAGAAGTTTTTTCAGCTCTGACTGGATGGTGATGATCCTTCCATTCCCCACCGTCTAGTCAGAGCTGAAGAAGTTTCTTGCACAAGAAGCAAAACGTCTTCAAAGAGAAAAGAGAAAGTTCAGTTGCCTTGTGAAAAAGCACCGTTGGGATGCCCAAGACAAGAAACTGCATAAACCAGAGCTGGATGGGAAAGATTCACAGTAGCCACACCATAGAAGCTCCCAGGGCATATCTATTAGGTTAGAAGTTTATAACTTTAGTGTGGCAAGATTTTGTCTATTTGTTGTAAGGAAATAAAGAACTGGAGTTGATTGACTCTCACTGTGTTGTTCCTGTGCCACTCTTTCCACTCCCATTGGATATAAACCAAATTCAAAGATAGAAAAAATAAAACTTCATTTAAAAGAAGGCTTTAAAATATGGAAAATATTTAGCTTTAAATGTTGGAATGCAGAAAATCAACCTTGGAAAAGATAACTGAGAATGCTGTCTATGACAAGTGCTCTCGAATGTATCTTTTGGTTTAACTTGTCAAATGGACAAGCTCATTCATGAACTGCTGGCTTTAGTTTTCTGAGGTCCAAGAACTGTTGTTCATAAAATATGGTTTCTACTTTGGTCTCTTCTACAAAAGCAACTAAAGCACACTAAAAAGCAGAGACATCACCCTGCCAACAAAAGTGCATATAGTCAAGGCTATGGTCTTCCCAGTTGCAATGTATGACTGTGAAAGTTGGACCATAAGAAAGGCTGAGCGCCAAAGAATTGAGGCCTTTGAACTGTGGTGCTGGAGAAGACTCCTGCGAGTCCCTTGGACTGCAAGGCGATCAAACTGGTCAGTCCTAGAGGAGATCAACCCTGACTGCTCTTTAGAAGGCCAGATCCTGAAGTTGAAACTCAAATACTTTGGCCACCTAATGAGAAGGTAGGACTCACTGGAGAAGAGCCTAATGCTGGGAAAGATTGAGGGCAAGAGAAGAAGGGGACGACAGAGAACGAGGTGGCTGGGTGGAGTCACTGAAGCAGTAGGCTTAAATGGACTCCAGAAGATGGTAGAGGACAGGAAGGCCTGTAGGAACATTGTCCATGGGGTCACGATGGGTCGGATACGACTTCGCAACTAAGAACAACAACAAAAGCAACTACACTGTTGTTTAGCAAACAAGCTATCTAGACCTTACCATAAAGTATCAACATGATGTAAGGATGAGCCAAAAACATATTTGGGGACTTATAGTGAGTGAAAATTAATTGGATCATGTGACTACTATGCTGACATTGCAATGCAGGATCAAAATACGAACATGTTAACTTCATTGTTCCTAGAGTGAAGAGTGGCTTCAAGCTATTGCATGCCAATAGTTTGAAGTCATGGAATACTGTATCCGGTTTTGGTGACCAGGTTGCAAAAAACAATATTGCAACTTCGGGAAAAAGTGCAAAGAAGAGCAACTAAGATGATCAAAGGCTTGGAGACTAAAACATGAAGAACGATTGCAGGATTTGGGTTTGGCTAATCTAGAGAAAAGAAGGACTACAGAGGACATGATAGTAATATTTCACTATTTGAGAGGTTGTCACAAAGAGGAAGGGGTCAACTTATTTTCCAAAGTACCAGAGAGCAGGACAAGAAACAATGGAAACTAATCAAGGAAAGAAGCATCTTGGAATTAAGGAGAAACTTCTGAACAGTGAAGACAATTAGCTTGCCATCAGAAGTTGTGGATACTTCATCACTGGAGGTTTTTAAGAAAAGACTAGCTAGCCATTTGTCTGAAATGGTGTAGGGTCTCCTGCTTGAGCAGGGGGTTGGATTAGAAGACCTCCAAGATCTCTTTAAACTCTATTTTGATTGATTGAGTGAGCACATTCATATAGAGGGGGGAAAAAAACCTCTTGTAAGAATTTCATATAGAGACAGTTCTGTTTTGGTAGGTGATTTTCATTATAGGAAGAACGTTAAAGCAACTGATTTATCTGTGGAAATTGCTGGTAAAAACCAATCAATTAAGTAAATTCCAATTACCACATTGTTTGTACTTTTAAAACAATTGCAGAAGTTTTGCCATCCCCAAAATAATAATTGCAATTGTCCCCTGCCCAGAGAACTCTATTTAATAGGGTAAATCAGAAGTATATTTGCTTGTGTAGTCAATTTAACTTTCCGTGGGCTTATTGAGTAGAAGGTATAACGAGAGGACAATTGAAACAAATAATGACATTGGCAAAAACCTCAGTGAAAACAGAAAAACAACGCAAAAGGGAAAAAAACACACAGCATATCTTCATCCCCCTTTTCATCCTGGAAGTGTGTGCAGCCCTTTGAGGTACGTAGGACAGGTCATGAAACATGTATTGCAAGAACTATAGGAATGTTATTTTATTTTTGTAAGATCTTATAACTGAACATGAGAGCGGGCCAGAATTTCTCATTCTACATTCCTGTACAGAGATGGACTTGCAAGCAGCTGCTTCTACAAGATTAGGACCAAATATTTTAGAGCAGGTCAGTCTGCAGTCAACACAAATGCCTCAAGTTGTACCTTCAAACCAATTGGCGATTAATTCAAATTGGGAATTTGCTACTTCAAGATGTGGTGCTGGTACTACCTATGCTGGCTTCAGAAAAGGGTGGTCCAATTCATGGAAGTCATGGGAAACATTGGTTATTAGCCTGGATGGAAGTGGGATCCGAAGGGCATCTGCTGGAAGACTTGTGGGGTTTTTTGCAGTTGGTTGGCCACTGTGAGAAAAGACTTCACGACTAGATGGACCAGGATAGGCCACAAAAGGCTCTGCTCATGTTCTTAACTAGGAATAAAGGTAAAGGTTTCCCTGTCTAGCCATGTCTGACTCTAGGGGGTGGTGCTCATCTCTGTTTCTTGGCCAAGAAAACATTTCTTGGCCTGAAAACATTTCCGTGGTCATGTGGCCAGCATAAGTTAGCAAAGGTGCATGGAACACTGTTACTTTCCCACCAAAGTGGTACTTATTCATCTGCTCGCATTTGCATGCTTTCGAGCTGCTAGATGGGCAGGAGCTGGAGTAAGCAACGGGAGCTCACCCCATCGTGAGGTGCTTGGGTCTCAAACCTGAGCTGCTGGTTTTCCAGCCAACAAGCTCAGCATCTTTAACCAGTGAGCCAACATACCCCCTTCTTAACTAGTACACAGGCCACAACCTCAGTGTTCTGTGTTCCCAATACCAAGAGGCAGTTAAGAACATGGCCATCACATTTTTTTAAAATTCCATTTATATCCCGCCCTTCTCCGAAGACTCAGGGCGGCTTACAAGCTTAGCAGTAGCCTTCATTCTATGTATATGCCTGCTTATTAGGGCTTTCACACACACCCCAAGCGGCATTATTACAAAGTCAGCTTAATTGCCCCCAACAATCTGGGTCCTCATTGTACCTACCTCGGAAGGATGGAAGGCTGAGTCAACCTTGAGCCTGGTGGGATGCGAACCTGCACTAATTGCAGGCAGCTGGTGTTACTTAAGGAGGCATTAGCCCACTGCTCCACCATTTCTGAATAGTGCTAAAAAGCAGCCCCACATAAAATACATTGCAGAAATCCAACCAGATAGCAATGAAGGTGTGACCTACTCTAAGTCTTCCTGCCATACTGTTGTCCTCTTGGGCTACAGTGGTCAGGGTTCTCAGCCAGAAGGACTCAGGCATCTGACCACAGCTGCTACTAAACAAATGAAAACATCCCAAGTTCACTTTCTCTTCTCAAGAGAGAGAAAACCCTCTTGAGACCTTAAATAATGGAAATACAATGTCAGATTTCTTTTATTGGCGAACTCTTCATAATGGAGACGTTGGGTGGATTGGCAGAGAAATCTTCCAAATCAGGTAAGGTTTATGGGTTTGCATTACTGTTTTTTCTACTAACTAAACTTCTTATGTTCTAATCAATAAATCCAATTGTTCTGCCATCCTTGAATCATTAAAAAAAATGTAACTGTGGCTGGACTTCCAAATTAACACAACTCTGCATCCTACTAATTCTTCTTTTAGAGCTGAGGAAGGAATCTTATTCACCCTTGATCTAAAGGAAGTTGTAACCTTTTCTTAAGTTTAGGAGAAGGAATAGAGAGGAAAAGTAAATTTTAGTACATCAAACATTGCACTTGTTGAGCTGAAAAACTTGAAAAACTCATAGATCTAAAGCTACATAGAATGAAACAATAAGTTTGATTCCTCTGGAGAAGGTCTAGTTATATGGTCACTGACTTGATGGCAGCCAATCAGTATGCTTAAATGAAAGACATTTGAACTTAGGAACCAATATATGTATGATGTTACGTGACTGTTTCTGCATATAAAATAAAGATTACTACCTCTTCTTTTCTCTTCTTCTCTAATTTCCTTGTGGCCCAGATCTGGACATATGAAATTGGCATGACAGATGTCATCCTGGGATGTCTCAGAACCTGTGGTAAGGAATTCTGATTTATAAATGTTAAGGACTATTTCAGGAAGAATCAATCCAGATTTTTGAAAAAATAATGTTGGACTGTTAGGTCCTGCTAGTGAAACTGGTGAGATGTGTGTCTGATGGACAAAAATTAGTGAGAAGCTGTGTTTTGATGGACATGATGGGTTGGGGGAAGTTAGCTTGGGTAGATTGTATAACATTGCAGTGACAGTTAGGAAATGAGTTTAGGAGTTGTCTAGAAAACATAGATGATGGGGCAACTGTATAGGATAAACTCCACCTTTAAATTCTTTATCACTCCAAAACCCACTTCCTTCTTTTTGCTTTCTAGAGATATATTCTCAAGTCTTTGGTGAACTCTCCAACTTTTATTTTTTACAAGGGTTACTGCCCTGTGAGTAGCTAACTGTCACAGAGACATTAATATTCATCCAATAATTGTCTGCTGGGTGGTGGTTGGATGAACAGCCTAGCAGGCATGTCGAAAGAAATTGCCTGTCTGAATTTAGAAGTGGAGAACATCAAGAGAGATTTTTCAGTGAGTATAGCTTCCAGTCAGGGTTAGCCTTCTCTGAGATCATTTTACCATGAAGGGACATTTATTCATGTTTGGTGGACATGGAAGAAAGCTAGAAAAAATGTATTGCATTTAATAATACAGAACATTTTAAGGATGAATATATATGTAAGTAAAAGCAGAGACTTTTCTTTTGGGACTGATGGATAAGGAGAGGGGGGAAAAACCATGAAACTTTGTTTTTATTTTTGCAATTACTGAGAATTCTGAAACTTGAAGCCCATAACAACTATATAGGATAAACTCCACTTTTAAATTATCACTCCAAAATCCAGATCCCTCTTTTTTGCTTTCTTAGAGATACATTCTCAAGTCTTTAAACACTCTTTCAGAAACAATCAATCCTGATTCTTCAAACAGTGATATTGGACTATGTCTGATGGTGTGAAACTGGTGGGACACATTTCAATCTGTAAACTAATGGACAGTAATGGATCAGCGGAATGTTGGTAGAATGTTGTCTGATAACATTGCAGTGATAGTTAAGGAAATGAATTTGAGAACTCCCTAGAAAATGTGGGTGATGGGACAACTATAACAGGATAATGCCCAAAGAAGGTCGATAAGGACGATTCAGGAGCCAATTTCTATGAATCAGAAGGACCTGGCCATGTTTAGTCTGGAGAAATGATGTCTGAGGGACAATCTGATAATGCTCTTCAAGCATCCAAAAGATCCATATTTGTTCCCTGTTGTTTCACAGCACAGGATTCAGAGTGACAGATTTAAGTCCCAGAGAAGCAGTTTGGATTAAATGTTAGACAAAAATAGTAATGGTAAGAGCAATTCAGTGGTGATAACCATCATCCCGAAAGAAGATGAGTTCTCCTTCATTGGAGGTGCTCAAAGAATTCTCAACATCCATCTGCTGGGGTGCATAATTTGGATTCCTGGATTGAGCAGATATGAAGCTATATGTGAAGCTATGTGAAGCTATGATTCTGTAAACTAAGTTATTTGAGGTTAAATGGGTTTAGTTTTGATGAAATGGTCCTCAAAGTTTCCTTTTTACGAAGCATTTAGATTATGAGTCTAGAATAGACCGAGTAGATCACAGTTCTATTTATTTATTTTTTTTGGAAAGGCTACTCAGTTTTGCACATCATAAGGCTGCTTTGCAGGGAAGTTATGAAAATAAAAGGAAATGGGGTCATCATTTATGACCCCACTGGCTTTCTTGATAAGAAGCAAAGAAGGTTGGGCAAGTGAAAAGTAAGTTAAAAAAAAAGTAAAAAATCACAAATGTCATTTTTTTCCCCTTTCTAGAAAAACGGAGAGGTGAAGCAATGGGAGAAATCCTTCATTCTTAGTAATATTTATTTGTATTCTAAAAGGATGCTATTTATTGAAATTCCAGTCCCAAACCTAGCTATCTATCCCTTTACTTCAGATTTCGGGAGGTAAAACAGACCTATGTTGATAACTCTACAGTCATTTAAAATCAAAATACCTCATATTGTGCCACTATATTTGACAATTATATATTTTTTTTCTCTTAGGGTCCTTCTGACAGCTAAAGATGGTTTCTGTGTTGATAATTTACAGAAAGCATTGTTATAAAATATTTTTTTCCTTCCAATTTTAAGTTCTTTCTCTTCATTTTCTCTTGACCTTTAAATTTCTTATCACTCCGACACTCAGTTCTCTCTTTCTGCTTTCTAAGATATGTTGCTGTTTTCTTCTATAAATTCTCCAACTTTTCTAGATCTATTGGGTGGTGGTTAGTGAATAACCTGGTAGGCAAGCTAAAAATTATTGCTTATCTGAATTTAGAAGTGGAAAACAGCAACAGAGAACTTTCAGGCCAGTGATCCTCTAGGCATGCTTAATCCGTAATAGTCTTGGATCCACCTCCAGATGTGGACTTCAGCTCCCAGAATTGAGCAGTTATTATGGCAGTTACTGAGAATCCTGATAGTTGAAGTCCACATATCTGAAAGCTATCCAAGTTGGGGAAAGGGATCATAGTATGGTTTCTTTCAGACATTGACTGTTTCCCCAATGTGTGATTCTCCTAGCAACCGTGGCACAACCCTTTGGATCAAGTCAACCATACCAGGGTGGTGATGGGCTTTGTTCTCCTGGGGTTCTCATCCCTTTCGCCCTCCTTCCAGCTGCTCCTATGCTCCCTACTTTCCATCTGCTATGCCTTCACCTTGGTGGGGAACCTCTGCATCGTGTGGGCTGTTCTCTTGGACTCTCGACTCAGCCGCCTGCCCATGTATATCCTCCTGGGAAACTTTTCGGGTCTAGAGATGTGCTACGTAACCACCACGGTACCCAGGATGCTCTTCGATTTGGCCTCTCCACTGCCGGGTGCCATCTCTTTCCATGGCTGTTTCCTCCAGTTCTATTTCTTCTTTTCTATGGGGACCACCGAAAGTTTCCTTCTTGCTGCAATGGCCTTAGACCGATACTTGGCCATCTGCCACCCATTGAGATACCCACTGCTGATGTCTCAAAGGTTCTGCTGCATCCTGGCTGCTTCCTGTTGGGCCTCTGGCTTTCTCTGGTTTCTAGCACCCATCATTTTGATCTCCCAGCTCCATTTCTGTGGCTCCAGCATCCTCGATCACTTTATCTGTGACCCAGGGCCGCTGTTGGCCTCTTCATGCACTCCAGCCCCAGGCACAGAACTGGCCTTCTACAGCCTCAGCTCCATCGCTATTTTTGGCCCCTTCCTCTTCATTGTTTGCTCCTATGCTACTCTCCTCTGGACAGTAATGAGACTGCCTTCAAGCACTGGCAGACGGAAGGCATTTTCCACATGTACCTCACATATGCTGGTGGTAAGCTTCTTCTATGGCTCTATCATGGTCACTTATGTGACCCCCGGAGCTTCAGGAGGAAGCAACAAAGTGGTGACCCTTTTCTATTCGGTGCTGACCCCCTTGCTCAATCCACTTATCTACAGCTTGAGGAACAAGGAGATGAAAGATGCTATAAAAAGGACACTGTTCCCGGAAAATTAGGGAATGTGATTCATGGATGGTTGGTCTGGACCTTGGTCAAGAGATCAGGGCCTTTTCCCTTCTAGGATCTTTTTGAATTTATAATGACATCATTGTTGTTGATTTTCATGTATAAAAATAAGTAAAACAATGAGGGACTGGACTACGATGAAAGTGTGCTTTTAGTTTAATTACTACTGTGTTTCCCCCAAAATATGATCCAACCGGAAAATAAGCCCTAGCATGATTTTTCAGATTGCTTGTAATATAAGTCCCACTCCCAAAATAAGCTCCAGTTAAGATTGTCAGCCAGATGGATGCATTTAGTACTGTATTTCTCTGGAAATAACCTAATTTGAAAATAAGCCCTAATGCGTCTTTTGGAGCAAAAATGAATATGAGACTGGTCTTATTTTCAGTATAATGGGATATACAAAAACATGATGGTTAAAGAGTAGAAATGTCAGTTGTATTTGAGATATTTTTTGATACAGTACTGGAGAAGAGCCTAATGCTGGGAAAGATTGAGGACAAGAGAAGAAGGGGATGACAGAGAATGAGGTGGCTGGATGGAGTCACTGAAGCAGTAGGCGTGAGCTTAAATGGACTCCAGCAGATGGTAGAGGACAGGAAGACCTGGAGGGATATTGTCCATGGGGTTGCGATGGGTCAGACATGACTTTGCAACTAACAATAACAACTGTATTTTATCCCTGGTTTCTTTTACTCTTAATTTCAGATTCTCCATCTCAATCTGTTTGCTATCAGGTCGAAAGAAGATTTTACAATGTCTGCCAATAATATTGCTATTAATCAATTAGACTGAAGCCAGGCAACCAATGGGGGGCTATTCTATTTCAGACTGAGGGATTCTAGAAGTTGGAATGACTCGGATATGATCAGCAATCATCTTTTGGGGTCACGATGTGATCAAATTCCTACTTAGCACTAAACCATCATGTGTTTTTCTCTGCATTGGTATTGTGTGTATGTTACCCCTGTGATTTATGGATCATAGATTGTGGATTAACACGCTGTGTAAAAAGAAACCATTTTACAATAAACCATGGTTATAAACAATGGCTCCCAATTGAGATGCTTAGTGTTAAAGTGCATGAACTCTAATAATTGCTAATGGGGAAACTATAAAATATACAGATAATCAAATAAAAAAAAATGTCCAGTTAAATTTATGTTTCGCCTCATGTATATCTGTATATATGAACCTTTTTTCATTAGGCATAATTAAAATGTCTGAACATTCACTGCACGTTTATTTATTTATATCCCAGCTTATATTATTTTTTACAAATAACTCAAGGTGGTGAACATATCCAGCACATTTTTCTCCTATTTCCCCCACAACAACAACCCAGTGAAGTAAGTTGGGCTGAGAGAGAGGGAAAGTAACGCAGCTGGTTTTCATAGCTAAGGTGGGAATAGAACTCATAGTCCAGGGCATTAACCAGTAGACCAAACTAATTTTCTGTAGCTCTGGACAATCTGTTTACTGGCTTCATGCCTGAGGTATTTTTAGAACACTTTTTAATAACCTCTTCCCCACCAGCTTCAAAAAAAAATTATAAGGAGAGGTCTTAGTATGATGTTTGATGTTTATTTATTTGATTTCTATACCGCCCTTCTCCCTAGGGACTCAGGGCGGTTCACAGGGCATATATAAATAGCAATACAAAAGTTAAAAGAAAATTAAACCAATGCCCAATTAAAATACAACAATGATAGAATAATAAAAACCAATTAAAAACCCATATTCCCCCATCAGGCCAGACCAGCTAATTCAAATAGGTGGGGCTTCAGCCCGCGACGGAAGGATCGAAGGTCAGATGCCATCCGGAGCTCAACCGGCAGTTGGTTCCATAATGCCGGAGCACCCACAGAGAAGGCCCTCCCCCTGGGGGCCACCAGTCGACATTCCCTGACCGGAGGCACCCTGAGGAGGCCCTCTCTGTGGGCACGCACAGGGCGGAGGGGAGTTGACGCCGGCAGCAGTATCATCTTCTTTGCAATCTTCCCAGTTTCTCCGTTCCTCTTTTGATGAAGACAAAATAGTTCCGCAATATTAATAGCAACACAAGTTCAATTCAGAAACCCAGGATATTAGCCTTATCTCTTTCCACTCCAGAAGCATCTTTTTTGACCCCAGGAAGCAATCCTCAATACCTAATATTCAGAAGTAAGGATATTATGGGATGTGAGATGGTGGAGTATGAACAAACCTGAAATCAAACTAAATGGTCGGTCATGGAAGGTAGGGAAAAGAGTAAAAGAATATTTCCAGTTCAGGGTTGAACTATGGAGTCTTTGGTGCTCTCTGAGCTTGGTTATTTTCTTGCAGACATTACCCAACTAAGTAACATCATCAATGCATTGATGATAAAGTGACCTAATCTTTAATGCCTTTCGTTGCATGGGCCCAGGTTATCTGAAGAACCGTCATTGAAAGCATTAAAGACAGCAGACAGAAAATTCCAAGCTAAAAAAAATATGGCACAAAAGGAAAACATGAAAAAGGAATAGGTATATCTACATCATTGTTACCATCAACAACAATAGTTTATTTATTCCATAGCAAGATAATCCAGCTATATATCCTACATTCATTAAAAAAATAAGGCAAGCATTTTGAAATACCAACACCAAATGTAGAAGTCCATGGCTGAATATTACACATTTAATTAAAAGTATCTTTATACTTGCATTAAGTATATTTTGCTTTTGACCTCAAATACACTGTCATTTTCATAGCTACACAACAAATTAATTAGAACACACATATACAATCCTCAGGTTTTTCCATTCCTTGTAGGAAGAGAAAGTGACAGTTGAATGAGAGAAGAGGCAAGTATCATAGATTAATTATCAGCAGTTTCCCTTCTTTTAGACATAACACAACAAGATAACGCAGAAAAAGGGAGGGTGTGTGTGTAAAAAGCATTAATGAAGCTTGGCTGTCAGACTTTCTATAGTTTAGCTGCAACTGTGCTGCATGAAAACAGACCAACATGAAATAGAAATAGTTCTGAAAAAAGGGAAGTTGGCTAAAAGGCTAAAGAAATACACCTGTTTTTAAATCTCCCAGTAAGATTTTGCATTGCATTTAGACCATGCAAAATATTTCACAAGAATATTTATTTATTACATTTTTATGCCGCACACCTCGCTTACAAGGTGACTCTGGGTGGCTTACAAGCTGTAAAACAAGTAAAACATAATTAGAATGTTAAAACATTAAAACTACACAGATTAAAATATTACAAAGGTAAAGATAAAGGTTTCCCCTTTGCATTCATGTATGGACTGTGGTGGGAGAGTGCTCATCTCTGTTTCTTAGTCGAGGGAGCCTGTGTTGTCTGAAGACATTCCTGTGGTCATGTGGTCAGCATGACTACACACTAAGGTGCAAAGAACACTGTTACCTTCCTGCCAAAGTGGTACTTATTTGCAATAGCGGCGAACATCTGTAGTTCAGGTGTAGAATGAGGGTAAAGTTTCGTTCTCTGAGCGTATGGGTTGATTTCTGAATGTTTTTTTTATTGAAAAGTTTTACAATACATTTTATTTATAACAAAACAAAACAAAACCCCTCCCAACCCCCTCCCTCTTCCCAACCCTCCCCAGCACCTCCCTCCCTCCCCCTCCCCCCTCCCCGACTTCCCAGAGCTAAATACAAGGTATAAAAGTAGAAACAATCATAATCTACCATATGCAAACAACAATAAACTACTAAATCTATCGCACTTTAACTCTTATAAAATGACTACAAGCAATGTAAATATCACATCAATACTTATTCAAATGCTAAATGAAACTTTTTAGTCCCATATTTATTCTGGATGTAATCAATCCATTTTTTCCACTCCACAATATATCTCTGTTGCGAATGGTCTTTCAAATACGCTGAGATCTTTGCCATTTCCGCCAGGTTGGAAACTTTTAAAGTCCATTCTTCTATAGTCGGCAGTTCTTCCTTCTTCCAGTATTGCCCTACTAAAAGTCTTGCTGCCGTAATTAAATTCAACATCAACTTAGTGTCCACAACAGTAGTGTCAGTAATAATGCCCAGTAGAAACAATTGCGGACAAAACTTTATCCTTTTCTTAAATATCTTCTGCATATTCCACCAAATTTTAATCCAAAATGCTTTAACCTTTTTACAGGTCCACCATATATGAAAATACGTTGCATCTTCACCACCACACCTCCAACATTTAGGCTGGCAGTTCGGATACATACTTGCTAATTTTTTAGGATTTAAATGCCACCTATAAAACATTTTATAAAAGTTCTCTCTTAAGTTTTGAGCTTGCGTAAATTTTACATTTCTAACCCAAATCTTTTCCCAAGTATCCATTGTAATGACTTCCTGAAAATTCTGAGCCCACTTTATCATACAATCTTTAACAAGTTCTGTCTCTGAATAAATTTCTATCAGTGCAAGATATATCCGTTTGATATGTGCTTGACCTTGATTTCTAATTTGCTTTACCAAATTTTCATCAGTCATTGAAAAACCAATTTTCTGATCTTCTTTCCACCTGGCCTGTAATTGCCCATACTGAAACCAAGTTTGAACAATCTTTTCTTCTTGTAAAAAATTATACGGCTTCAAATGCCATACATTCCTTTCCAAACTTAAAATTTCCTTATATGTAGTCACATCATGTTTAAACCCAACACTTATATTTTCTATTGCATGTTTCGGTATTGCCCATAAAGGTATCTTATAATTTAGCTTATGTCTATACTTTTTCCAAACTCGCAACAGAGCATGTCTTAAAATATGCACCTTGAACACATTATCCACCTTCTTATGATACAGTTGGTATGCATGCCAACCGTATAGCAGATCATGACCTTCAAGGTTTAATAATCTCGCTTGTGTTAGATTAATCCAATCACTTATCGCTGACAAAGCAGCAGCTTCATAATATAGTTTAAAATTAGGCATTTTAAGACCACCTCTCTCAGGCGTGTCCTGCATAATCTTAAATTTAACTTGTGGCTTTTTCCCTGCCCAAACAAATTTATTAATACCCTTTTGCCATTCCTCCAAGTTTGAATCCTTTTTAAGAATAGGTATCATTTGAAATAAAAATAGAAATTTCGGCAAAACATTCATTTTCACTGCTGCAATTCTTCCCAATAAAGACAATTGTAGTTTTTTCCAACTATCCAATTCTTTTTGAACTTTTCCCCATAGCTTTTCATAATTATTTTTATATAGCTTTGCATTTGAGGGTGACAAATATACCCCGAAATATTTAACCCTTTTGACTATTTCTAATCCCGTTATCCCTTCTAAAGCAGCCTTTTGTGCTACTGTCAGATTCTTAGACAGCATTTTGGTTTTTTGTATGTTAACCTTGAATCCCGAAACTTTCCCATATTGCATTATTATCTCCATCAATTCTACAACGGAATTTTCTGGCTGGGTCACCGTAACAACCAGATCATCTGCAAACGCCCTCAGTCTGTAATCCTGATCTCTTATTTGAATTCCCTTAATTTTTTCCGAGTCCCGTATTTTAATCAGTAATATCTCCAATGTTAAAACAAATAGTAAAGGTGACAACGGGCACCCCTGCCTTGTGCCCTTTTCAATGTTACATACTTCAGTCAAACTATTATTTACTATTATACGGGCTGTTTGCTTTTGGATTTCTGAATGTTTTGTTACCAGGCTAGGTAACATCTTCAATGGAGTTTAGGGGATGTCAGTGTTCTTCTGTTTATAAGGGCTTCAGGTGTGGGTGTTATGTGGGGGACTTGTGATGGGTCTTGTGATGGGGAGGTTACCTCAGGTCAGGGTCATTGGGAGGTGAACTACTGGTAGCAGGGGGGATAGGAAGGGGCTTGCGTGGGTTGCTGCTGTCTCTGGTTGGCTGTGTGGTTGATTTGAATCCTGATGGGTTCTTAGGCTGGTTGTAGGTCAATGTGTCTGTTGATGGAATTGCTTGTGGAGTGCCAGGCTTCGATGAACTCACGAGTGTGGTGGGTGGTAGCATGGCCAATGATTTTGGTGTTACTCAAATTGAACTGGTGCTGTTTGGTGTTGGCGTGAGTAGACATTAAGGATTTGCCAGCCAGTGTTCAAGGATCCTGCTTTTTAATTAACGTGACATTTGTCTCATGTGGAATTGGTTGCAATTGGTACCTATTTATCTACTTGCATTTGCATGCTTCGAATTGCTAGGTGGGCAAGAGCTGAGGCAAGAACGGGAGCTCTCTCTGTGGCATAGTGCTCGGGTCTCAAACCCGGGCTGTCAGCTTTCCAACTGTCAAGTTCAGCATCTTTAACTGCTGAGCCATGATGCCCCTCAAAATATTATTAAAATCTATACTAAAACTGAATCTAGAAAGCAAAGAGATGGATGAAACGGGGATGAGGTATTCGTGAGAAAACAATATTCCTGTTTACCAAACTGCGACAACACTTGTTTATCTCACTGATTGGATGATTAGTTATGTTTGTGCTATTTTCTTCTAGTTTCCTAACATTTATTTGCATTAAATCTTAATAAAGCTACCTTATTTCTTTGTACCCTGCCAAGGGCCTCCTTCATCTGATCATTCCTCAAACAGTAGATCATGGGATTGAGAAAGGGTGTAATGGCAGTGTAGAAGACAGTGATTATTTTTGTGATACCCGACTGGTTTTCCACACTTGGGGATACATACATCCCTGCTACGGAACCGTAGAAAAGGGTGACCACCATGAGATGGAAGGAGATGGTGGAGAAGGCCTTCTTACTGCCGCTTTGGTGAGTGGCTTTCACCAAGGTGAGAACCACAGCACTGTAGGATAACACAACAAAGAACAGGTTGAGTATGATGACTAGAGAGCTCATTGCAAATTGATAGTGAAGGAGCATATTTCCAAGCGGAGAGCAAGCCAAGGAAAGGATGGGTCCAGGATCGCATATCAAATTATCAATGATCTTAGGACCACAGAAATCCAACTTGGAGATCATAACAACTGGGATTAGATTCCACAGAAAGCCAAGAATCCAACAGATAGCCACAAGGGCATAGCAGGAATGAGGAGACATGATAGAGGGGTAGCGTAGTGGGTGGCAGATAGCCAAATAGCGATCCAAGGCCATGGTTGAGAGGAAAAAGCACTCTGTGGCACCAAGGCTAAAGAAGATGTAAAACTGAAGGAAGCAGGCATGGAAGGAGATGGTCCCATTTGGTGAGATCAGGTCCAAGATCATACGGGGCACGGTTGTGCTCACATAACACATCTCTAGCCAGGAGAAGTTGCTCAGCAAGATGTACATGGGAAGACGGACCAAGATGGTGTCCAGGACCACCACAGTGATAATGATGATGTTCTCAGCCAAAGTAAGAATGTAGAGAGTAGTGAAAAAAATGAGGAGCAGTAAGCGTTTCTTCTCCCCATCTCCAAAGCCCACCAAAATGAATTCCTGGACATTGGTGCTATTTGCTGTCGCCATCTTTTAACATATAATACAGGTAACAGAATATATACCTGAGTAATCAAGGTCCATAAACTTTGGAATATCTGTATTCTAGATAAGATTTTTTTTTGCAGAGAAATGTCACATGGACTAAAGTTTGTGGGATCCTTGGTGCTCTCTGAGCTTGGTGGTTTTTCTGGTAGACATTTCATTATCCAAATAGGTAACATCTGCAAGGAGTACTGATGATGTTACCTAGTTTGGTAATGAAACGTTTGCAGGAAAATAACCAAGCACAGAGAGTACCAAGGACCCCATAGTTCTACTCTGATCCCACAAATATTCCTTCTTATCAGTATTAAAGTTTGCTGATCTGCTAGTTCATAGCTGAGTTAGGATTGGAGTTGTAGCTATATCACAAAGTACTCATTTTAGCTTTAAAGATTTAGCAGAGTTTTAAGATGAAAAATGAAAGATCTTTAAGAACTCATCAATCTTCTCCTCTCCCACCCCAAAAATTTATAGATAGATATTCTCTATCATCTAACTAGGTATCTCAATTAAATCACACAATTAAACCACACAATTATTTTATCAGAGTAGACGACCTAATGCAAAGTGCAGAGGTTATAAGAAATACTAATTCAAAAAAAAAAATAAACATGAAAAAGGAAAGGAAAAGGAAGTACAGCAAATCTTAATTCAATGAACTGTTTAATTATCTTCATTACCTGCTTTTTTCTATTTTTAGATATTTTGAGTATTTTAACTTCTGTTAAATTTGTTCCATCTATGTTTTATTTCCTGTTACCAATCTAAGGTCACAGACACAAACACACAAAACAAAGTAATAATACAATGGATTAAAAAATTAAATAAATTAAATAAATAGTTCGAGATTGAATTGCAGTGGTTCTTTCTTTTTTTTAACTAATATCATTTTTGGATGAAAAGTTAAATAATGTTATATGTGTAACTGTGACATTTCAAATGGCAACTGATACTGGTAGAGTTTTTATTTTTCTCTTTTTATTTTTAATGCTTTAAATTTTTAAATAAAGATTAAAAACTTTGAGTCATATTATATAAATATTGCTGCATTCAAATCTGTGTTGAAATAATACAATATATTGTGATTTATAATATTATAACAAAGGGAAAAAAACAATCTTGAGAACTGTTTAGGTCAGGATGGTAATTTTCTATAAATAAATAAAGTATTCCCTTTTTCTAATTGTGTTTTGGTGTGGGGAGAAATCTGTTTCTGTGTTTGTGTGTGTGTGTGTGTGAGTGAGAGAGAGAGAGAGAGTCTGTCTCTGTGGTTGTCTACATCTATTTCTCTCTCTCTCTCTCTCTCTCCCTACCTACCTACCTACCTACCTACCTACCTACCTACCTACCTATCTATCTATCTATCTATCTATCTATCTATCTATCTATCTATCTATCTATCTATCTATCTATCTATCTATCTATCTATCTATCTATCTATATCTATCCATCTATCTATCTATCTATCTATCTATCTATCTATCTATCTATCTATCTATCTATCTATCTATCTATCTATCTAGCTATCTAGCTATCTAGCTATCTAGCTATCTAGCTATCTAGCTATCTATCTCTCTCTCATCTATATCTCTATCAAGACATCAACTTATTTGCTTAGGATTTCAGCAAGTGTTGCATGCAGTACTAAAACTGCAATTTCAAGACAAATGTATGTGTGTAAATCTCACATGAATGTCTCCACCCTAGTTCCTTTCCTTGTGTCATAGGCTGACACTGCACATACATAGAAAAGAATGGGGCTTAGACTGCACTGTAGTGCTTGTCCTTGTTTTGACTTGTATGGATGCTGCTGAATCTGTAACTCTCAATGGTCCATTTTCCCCCCCTCTGCAGTCTTATGAAACCTTCAGAAAGAGACTCCAAATTCTTCTAGGGTAGAAGTAACTTGGTCAGCAGTCATGACTCAGCCCCTGGAAGCATTGCCTTCCCTTCCTCCAGTCACACCTGATTCAAACATGAAATGCCCACCATTTCTGGAGCATGAGAATACATCTATCTCACTCGATATACATCAAACAAGCATCTAACGCCAGCACCCCTTGTGTTTTCTAACTCTGTTTGAAAAATGGTTTTCTGTCTTGCACCAACCCAACTGATGCTATCTGGCTTGCATTCTGTGCTTCAGTTCCTTGTCAGCAGCTGGCAAATAGTTACCGTATGTTAGTGGAAATGTCCTAGCCCCTCTGATCCCTGGTTCCTGTCCCCTACATTATTTTTAACAAATTTGTTTTTACACTGGTCATTGGAACAGTAAATGAACAACCTTTTTTAAAAAAAATCCCTTGTGAAGTTGTCAAGAATTCTCCCCCTTTTCTAGCCCAAGATATGGGAAAAAATAGTAAAATAACAATAACACTTAGACCTATATATCATTTCACAGTGCTTTACAGCCCTCTCTAAAAGGTTTACAGAGTCAGCCTGTTGCCCCCAACAATCTGGGTCCTCATTTTACCCACCTTGGAAGGATGGAAGGCTGAGTCAACCTTGAGTCAGGATCAAACTGCTGGCAGTCCGCAGAATTAAGCCTGCAATACTGCATTCTAATCAATGTACTGCCACAGCTCTTCCAAAATAGTAATCTTTTTAGAAAAGCTGGGAATCTGCCACTCAAATTCTCTGATAAATGTGGACTGGATAAAACATCAAGCCAATTCTCTGGCCAAATTCAACAAAAGTGTTGAGATTTGGAAAAGAATTTCTTAAACCGACTTTATTTCCACAAAGTTGACAACATGGGAAAAATTCAAAGAGCGCTCACAGCAGTTATAAACTGGTGAATAACTAAGGAATCCCATATCTAGTTATACTTGTGATTTATGTCCCTTACTATATGTCTCAGCCTTCTATAAATTCCACCACAACTATTTCCTAAAGAGCCTAGTCTGTTTCAAGAGTAAGCGTGTTTGTGTGTGTGAAACATTTGAAGATTGTTTAGATTTGGATTGTTATGTGTCATTTAGAGCCTTGGTGGAGCAGTGGGCTAATGCCTCCTTAAGTAACACCAGCTGCCTGCAATTAGTGCAGGTTCGAGTCCCACCAGGCTCAAGGTTGACTCAGTCTTCCATCCTTCCGAGGTAGGTAAAATGAGGACCCAAATTGTTGGGGGCAATTAAGCTGACTTTGTAATAATGCCGCTTGGGGTGTGTGTGTGAAAGCCCTAATAAGCAGGCATATACATAGAATGAAGGCTACTGCTAAGCACATTGATTTGTGCTTTAAATTGTAAGCCGCCCTGAGTCTTCGGAGAAGGGCGGGATATAAATGGGATTAAAATAAAATAAAAAATAAAATAAAATAAAATTTAGTTTCCTGATCTTCCTTATTAGAAAAAAAAGGAAGAAAAGGGAATAGATATGACCTTTTTTTTTAGGCAAGCAGAAAGCTACACAATTGTTCACTATGTTCACCTTTTAGTTTTAAGCTAAGGAAGAATTTAAATAATACCTATTTGGTCAAGTTCTTCCCTTTAGTTAATTTCCTGTTAATTCTCACCCCCATCTTCTGTTGAGTCATCCTGTATCTCACTGGCTGCAGTGCACCATTCCATGAGGAGAAAGGGGAAGAGTCTAGATCATAGCATGAGGATCTCTCTTATATATAGATCCGGTTTCTCTTGGGAAGGTGTCCCAAAGGATCTGCCTCATTAGTCTCCAAAAGATCTTTTCTTTAGAGACTGGCTCCTCGGCCTTCAAGACCACTTTCTAGAAAGGGAGGGTGTTTTTTTTTAAAAGTCTATGAGGTTCTGAGACCCCCCCAGTCTTGAAAGCACTTCATTTAAAAAAGCAACATATTCTTTCCATCCAGTTCTTTCCATCTTGCTTTTGTCTGCACAGAAACCCAGAAAAGGAAGCTGCCAGCAGCTTAGCTAGATCAGAACAAGATCTGCAAACTTGATAAGGAATGTTGAAAGCAGATCCTACAGAGAAAGTATAATTAGATGCACAAGGATGTGGTTAGAACAGTATCTAGAAGCTTGTTGCAGTTTGGGTTGAAGGGCAAACAGGAATCCAGGTGGTAAAGGTTCCCCCGCACATGCGTGCTAGTCGTTTCCGACTCTAGGGGCCGGTGCTCATCTCCGTTTCAAAGCCGAAGAGCCAGCGCTTGTCCGAGGACGTCTCCGTGGTCATGTGGCCGGCATGACTAGACGCCAAAGGCGCACAGAACGCTGTTACCTTCCCACCGTAGTGGTCCCTATTTTTCTACTTGCATTTTTACGTGCTTTCGAACTGCTAGGTTGGCAGAAGCTGGGATGAGTAACAGGCGCTCACTCTGTTATGCGGCACTCGGGATTCGATCTGCCAAACTGCCGACCTTCTGATCGACAAGCTCAGCGTCCTGACCCACTGAGCCATCGTGCCCCAGGTGGTATATGTCATGCTAAAAGCACCTGAACAGCATGACTTGAATATGTGTTATTCATACTGAAGAACATTACTTATCATGTGCTATATTGATAAGTAATTTGTACCCAATCATTGTATTTCTGTTCAGAATTTCTGACCAGAAATAAGGCCATTCAGAGCTACAACGGCACTGAAAAAAGTGACTTGTGACCTTTTTTCGCACTTACAACTGTTGCTGCATCCCCATGATCATATGATCAAACTTCAGATGATTGGCAACTGGTTCATATTTATGATGGTTGCACGGCCCGGGGGGTCACGTGGTCAACTTTTGCAACGGTCTGACTAGCAAATTCAGTGAAGAAGCCAGATTCACTTAATAACTAACTTAATAATGGCATTGATTCACTTAACAACTCTAGCAACAAAAGTCGTAAAATGGGATAAAACTCACTTAACAAATGTTTCACTTAGCAACATGAATTTTGGGCTTAGTTGTGGTCATAACTGAAGGACTACCTGTATTTTCTGCACAACTTCAACTCTTAGTCCATATGGCTTGGACTAAGAGAGAGTGATTGATACAAAGTTACCCAGCCATGGTTTCCTGATTCTAGGCCAGCACCTTAACCATCAGTTCAGATGCCCTTGTCTAAAGGCATCTGCACACTGCAGCCTTCAGCTGCTTCCTTCTTGTGCACAAGTCTTCAGGAAAGAAGCATAAAAATTAGTAAAATAAGTTTTGAATAATGTTTTAGTAACTAGGTAAAGGTAAAGGTTCCCCCGCACATGTGTGCTAGTCGTTTCCGACTCTAGGGGCTGGTGCTCATCTCCATTTCAAAGCCGAAGAGCCAGCGCTTGTCCAAGGATGTCTCCGTGGTCATGTGGCCGGCATGACTAGATGCCAAAGGCGCACGGAATGCTGTTACCTTCCCACCGTGGTGGTCCCTATTTTTCTACTTGCATTTTTACATGCTTTTGAACTGCTAGGTTGGCAGAAACTGGGACGAATAACAGGCGCTCACTCTGTTACGCGGCACTCGGGATTCGACCCGCCAAACTGCCGACCTTCTGATCGGCAAGCTCAGCGTCCTAACCCACTGAGCCACCGCGTCCCTTTTAGTAACTAAGGTAAAGGTAAAGGTTCCTCCACATATGCGTGCTAGTCGTTTCCAACTCTAGGATGTCTCCATGGTCATGTGGCCGGCATGACTAGATGCCAAAGGCGCACGGAACGCTGTTACCTTCCCACCGTAGTGGTCCCTATTTTTCTACTTGCATTTTTACGTGCTTTCGAACTGCTAGGTTGGCAGAAGCTGGGATGAGTAACAGGCGCTCACTCTGTTATGGGGCACTCGGGATTTGACCCGCCAAACTGCCGACCTTCTGATCGACAAGCTCAGCATCCTAACCCACTGAGCCACCATGTCCCTTGTTTTAGTAACTAGGCATGTCTTTGATTGATCCTCCTAATTTTTTGAAGTAACAAAGCAACAAAGTGGATTCCCATAAAGAATGTGAAATTCTGATAAGAATAAGTTCAAACCAGCCAGAGACAAGAATGCCCAGAAAGTTGAATTTTATTACAGGTAATCCTCAATTTACAATCACGATTGAGTCCAAAAGTTCTGTTGCTAAGCGAGGCAGTTGTTAACTGAGTTTTGCCCCATTTTACGACCTTTCTTGTCACAGTTGCCAAGTGAATCCTTGCAGTTGTTAAGTTATTAATGCAGTTGTGTAGTGAATCTGGCTTCCCCATTTTTAACTTGTCAGAAGGTCGCCAAAAGTGATCACATGAACCCAGGACACTGCAACCGTCACAAATATGAGTCAGTAACCAAGCATCTAAAATTTTGTTCATGTGACAGTGGGGATTCACTTAACAACAAGAAAGGTCATAAAATGGGGTGACACTGAACAAATGTCTCATTTAGCAACAGAAATTTTGGGGCTCAGTTGTGGTCATAAATCAAGGACTACCTTTACATAAATAAAAAGGTATTAATCTATCTTTCTGGCTCAGATCCTATTTTGGCCAAAGGCACACCGGCTAAAAACTTTGCTTTTGTTTATGGCTAGCAAATGTTTGAATAGAGCTTGCTAGAAGCAGATAGACTGATGGCCCACTGCTTGTTAATGGGAATTATCTTCCTTGGGCCACATAGAGATACTGATAAACATGGCAAATCCCATTCTTAGAGCATAAAAGTTGATTTTTTTTACTGTAAGTGAAGAATAAAATCATGATTGGGAGCCTCCCCCTCCCCCCACCTTTCTGTAAATCCAGAAGGCACTAAATCTCCTTTGGGGACCTATTTATTCTAGGTTTGATTTTCCTAATTAATTTCTTTCCTTCTAAAAGGAAGGAAGGACTGGTGGCCAGGGACTTCCTCTTGCTATTTATCCAAGGTTTATTTATCCAGTTCTTACAACTGCACTTGATTGCTTCCAGGAATCCTCCTTTGCATTCTATTTTTTTTAAAAAAAATACTAATAACAATGTATACTCCTCTACTGGATAAGGACTGTTCATCTGGGATTGCCAGTGGATGCTATAATGATACACAATGATTGTTCTCTTCCAACTAAACGATCCTGTTTGCACCAATATTTTGATCCGTGTGGCATAACATGGTCTTGCTTATTGCAAAAATGACTGATTATCCTCCAGTATGGCCCAGTATGGCAGGATCGCATAGAACCAAGACATTTCTTCATTGGGTCGCTTTGTAATGCTGAGTTTGATCTCAGTTCGATTGACTGTCTTATGCAAGGCAGCCTCGGACTCCGCCACACACCCTTGTCTTCTGGGAGAAGAAACAGAGCTAATGGTAAGTGATTATTACCTGCCTGGAGAGAAAGCATCAATAACATTTACCAAAGACTTTAAATGTTTCTGAGAGATGCCTCTATATGGTGTTCAGTTTAGATCCAGTCCCAGAAGTTCCATTCCTACAGCCTCTTTCAATTAAAATGAAGACATCTCTTTGGTTGGTAAATTGCACCATGAATTGTGTTGCGATGTTTCATTTCCCATCTTTGGATTAGAGTAACAGAATAACAGAGTTGGAAGGGACCTTGGAGGTCTTCTAGTCCAACTCTCTGCTCAAGCAGGAAACTTTATACCATTTCAGACAAATGGTTGTCCAGTCTCTTCTTTAAAACCTCTAGTGTTTGACCCACAACTTCTGGAAGCAAGCATTGATTAATTGTTATGTCAGGAAATTTCTCCTTAGTTTTAGGTTCTCTCCTTGATGAGTTTCCATCCATTGCTTCTTGTCCTGCCTTCAGGTGCTTTGGAGAATAGGTTGACTCTCCCTTCTTTGAGAAACCCTTTAGCTATCGGAACACTGCTATCAAGTCACCCCTAGTCCTTATTTTCATTAAACTAGACTGTTGCATGGAGGAAGATGCTGAAATTCTACATCGAAATTCTAGGGCTGGTTCATTTCTCCTTTCCTGTTAGTCTCTACTGGAGTTACAGGCTGGATGTTTATTAGTTTAACCTTGTTACATCTTAATCCAGGCTATAGATCTTTACTCTCCTGAGAGGGAGAGAGTCCTTTACCATCAATATACTGCAGAATTTGATCAGCAATATCATTGCCACCCCCCTTAAATGTGGCAAGTTTCATAAATGGGAAATTTGGGAGAAATAAATATTGTGAATTCCTCACTTAATCTAGCTCTCTCCCTGTTCCCTATTTCCTTGAGCAAAATATAGTAATAACCATCTAGCACTGTGTTGTCTTTCTTCCAGATCTCCTATAAGAAACTAAAATCAAATTTGAAACTAAAGCTTATCAAATATATCTCTGGAGAAATGTCTATGGGCATTCTCAATCATCCAGGTCGTGGTTGTCCCAAAGGTGGTTTTCCAAAAGGCAACTGGACTTTCTTGTGTTTTTTTTAAAAAATGTTTTGTTTCTCATCCAAAAAGCTTCTTCAAAGAAAAAAAAACCAAGAAAGTCCAGTTGCATTCTGGAAAAGCACCTGTGGGATATCTCTGGAGAAATTTCAGAGTAGCAAGGCAAGGAGATGAAATGGGGTCAAAAGTGTTGCTCCCACTGTCTCACAAACTCTCATGGTTAATAGTAGGATTTTGCTGTTGATGCATTAGTGTGACTAAAAAGATGCACTCATTCACCACAGGGAAAATTGCTAAGTTGTTTGAGGAAATATCTGGAGATGCTTTATTCCAGGCAGCTGCTAATTTTTTTTTGACCCACTCTTTGTCTTGTCTCATTCCTCTTTCCAGAACAGTTTCTCATGTGAAGCCTGAGATCACATCTCACAGGAGATAAATACTAGACATCTGGGTTGCACTGAAATTAGACTCTCTGCCAATCTGATCTGTGGGAGCTTAATGTTCATAGTGCATTGAGTGGAAAGATCCTGACTCATTATCCTGGAAGACTGGACTTCTCTCCTAGGTTTAATTGCTGGTGCTGTCATCCATTGCGTGATGACAGCTCCTTCCTAGAGTTTAGCTCTTCTATCAGCCCACAAAGCCCCTCTACATCTCCATCTCTGAGTCCAGCCTAAGTTGTAATCAAAAGGAGGTTTCTTTGGAAACATCTCCAACCCACACCATGTTGTCCTCCAAGTTTTCTTCGATCACCTGCTGTGATGTTAAGGGAGACAGTTCTAAAGCTGCATCTTGTTGTTGTTAGCTGCGAAGTCGTGTCCGACCCATCGCAACCCTATGGACAACGTTCCTCCAGGCCTTCCTGTCCTCTATCATCTTCTGGAGTCCATTTAAGCTCACGCCTGAGTCCATCCAGCCACCTCATTCTCTGTCGTCCCCTTCTTCTCTTGCCCTCAATCTTTCCCAGCATTAGGCTCTTCTCCAGTGAGTCCTCCCTTCTCATTAGGTGGCCAAAGTATTTGAGTTTTAGCTTCAGGATCTGGCCTTCTAAAGAGCAGTCAGGGTTGATCTCCTCTAGGAATGACTGGTTTGAACGCCTTGCAGTCCAAGGGACTCGCAGGAGTCTTCTCCAGCACCATAGTTCAAAGGCCTCAATTCTTTGGCGCTCAGCCTTTTTTATGGTCCAGCTTTCACTGCCATACATTGCAACTGGGAAGACCATAGCCTTGACTATACGCACTTTTGTTGACAGGGTGATGTCTCTGCTTTTTAGTGTGCTGTCTAGATCTGCCATTGCTTTCCTCCCCAGGAGCAAGCGTCTTTTAATTTCTTGGCTACAGTCCCCGTCTGCAGTGATCTTGGAGCCCAGGAAAATAAAATCTATCACTACCTCCATTTCTTCCCCATCTATTTGCCAGGAATTGAGAGGGCTGGATGCCATGATCTTGGTTTACTTAATGTTAAGTTTCAAAGTTGAAACTTAACACATTAAGCTGCATCTAGTGAACTGTATTTTCTCCTATGTGTTTCATCTACTAGGCATATGGAACACTCTACTTTGGCTATTGATATGGTGAAACAGAAGTTGTTACAGAAGTCAAATATTTAGGTCTAGAGTGATAACTGTGTGGATGATGTGCTCATAGCAATTATTTTTTAATTTGTATGATACTAAATGACATTGAAAAGGTTTCAGTGACATAAGAAACTAAAAGGAGCTTGTATTTTATTATTCATGTTGATGAGTAATCCTTTTGATTTTTCAGTGATAGAGTTATAGATGAGTTCATAAGGTTCCCATCCACCTCTCTAATCTGCTCTTCATTCTTCAACATTCTTGAAGAGCATTTGCTTAAGGACACACACACACACACACAGATGTGATAAGCAATCCCAGAAATTTCCTTCTTGTTGATTTGGTAGTTCTGTACTCTGCCATTTTTAAATCCATTGTGGAAATAGATATATTTGTGAATTGCTAAGGATATTTTATCCTGATTCTTTTTCCTGATTCCAGATGGAGCTGACCAATGGAACTACGGTCCAGGAATTCATTTTGCTAGGCTTGGAGCATGGGAAGCAAAAACGGTTCTTCCTCCTTATCCTTTTTACTATTGTCTACATAAGCACTTTGGCTGAAAATGCCATTATTATCATGCTGGTGCATGCAGATGCACAATTAGCACAGCTCCCCATGTATAACTTTTTGGGAAACGTCTCCCTGCTGGAGATCTGCTATGTGACCACCACCATGCCCCGTATGCTCTTTGATCTGGCTTCTCCTCAAGGGATCATCTCCTTCCAAGCCTGTTTCACACAGTTCTACATTTTCTACTCACTTGGTAGCACTGAAGACTTTTTCCTCTCAGCCATGGCCTTGGATCGCTATCTGGCCATCTGCCACCCACTCTATTATCCATTAATTATGTCTCCAAAGAACTGTTCCAAGCTTGTGGCTAGTTGCTGGATGGCTGGCTTTTTGGTATATGCTGTCCCAATAATTTTGATCTCTAGGCTCTCTTTCTGTGGCTCCAATGTCTCTGACCACTTTCTGTGTGATCAAGCCATTCTGTCCTTAGCTTGCCCTCCATTTGGAAATGCTCCACTTATCCTTTTTTCCGTGAATATTTTCATCATATTGGGCAACTTAGTCTTTGTAGCTATTTCCTATGGCGTTATAATTATCACACTAATCAAATCCTCTAACCAAAGTAGCAGGAAGAAAGCCTTCTCCACCGTATCCTTTCACCTCATGGTGGTGACCCTTTTCTATGGTTCTGTAGCAGGAATGTATGTAACTCCAAGTGGGGATGGTCAGTCATGTGTCAGTAAAATTGTCACTGTCTTCTTCACTGCCGTTACGCCCTTTCTCAATCCCATGATCTACTGTCTGAGGAACAATCAGATGAAGGAGGCCCTGGACAGGTTGCTGAGAAGGATGGAGCGATGGCTGAGAAAAAACATCACATCGTGACAACAGGAGTGGAAAGGAGAAATCTATTCAACCTTTAATACCAGTGTTGTAAATCCTTTTAGAAAATTCTCATGCCCTCCATTTTTTAAAAGTAGATTTCAAGTACAAGGAACTTAACCAAGAGGAACGTAGGTGTCCTAATTTTCAGGTGATTGATCCAAATTCATGTTTACAATCCTATGATTTCAATTCAAAATGCAACATTAATAGGGCAATAAAGGTAAAGGTAATGGTTTCCCCAGTCTGACTCTAGGGGATGGTGCTCATCTTTGTTTCTTAGCTGAGGGAGCCAGTGTTGTCTGAAAACACTTCTCTGATAATGTGGGCCACATCACTATACACTGGTGCACATGGAATGTTGTTACCTTCCCATCAAAGTGGTACCTATTTATCTACTTGCATTTACATGCTTTTGAACTGCTAGGTTGGCAGGAGATGAGGCAAGAATGGGAGCTCACCGTGTCATGCGGGGCTTGGGTCTTGAACCCAGGCTGCCTTTAAATCTTCAAATAAATTTATGTCTTTAAATAGTGCAATATTTAAATTCTAACTTCTCCATCATCATACTCTGAAATGTCCAATACATATCCACACAGAGACAGAAGTTTTTCCGATCACCCAAAAATTATTTTACACTGTTTAAGTCGATCCTTCCTTGATCTACCAAAACAAGACATTCAAGCTTCATAGATCTTTCAAATAACTAATATTGGTATAATTAGCTTCCTTCATCTTTCTATATAGACTTTCCATACAGGTAATTACTATAGATACTGTGTTTCCCTGAAGGTTAGACTCAGCCCGATAGTAAGCCCTAGCTTGATTTTTGGGGGGTGGACCTAAAAAGCCCTACTCCAAAATAAGCCCTAGTTCTGGGGTGAGGCACACCCCTAAAAATCAAGCTAGGGTGGGGGTAGGGGGGTTGAAGCTTCCCCACGCGCCCCACACCCACTTACCTTATTGGTAGGACCACCACAGCTAGGCCTCCCTCACTCTAACACCTGTCAGGCCGTTACTTGACTTCTTCTGTGGCTGCTTGCTGCTACTTGTGGCCAGACACCATGTGGAACATTGCATTGTTGCAGCTCCTCACAGAAGGATGCTGCATGGCACCATTTCCGCTGCTCATGTGCTTCAGGCCACGTCTGCTGCTTGCATGTTTCAGGCCACTTTTGTTGCTCACGGCCGGAGGCCACATGATGCTTTGGGCTGTTTCCACTGTGGAAATGGCCCAAAGAGTCATGCAGCATCCTGCCAGGAGGAGCAGAAATAGTGTAAAGCACCATGTGGCATACTGCCCGGAGGAGCAGAAAGGGCGCAAAGCACCATGCAGCATCCTGCTGGGAGGAGCGGCAACGGTGTAATGCGCCACATGGCGTCCAGCCACAAGTGGCGGCAATTGGCCGCAGAAGCCAAGCAGCAGTGCAACATGTGTCAGGGTGTGGGAGGCCTAGCTGTGGTGGTCCTACGGTAAGACATTCTCCGAAATTAAGACCTAGTGCCTCTTTTGGAGGCAAAAAAATTATAAGACAGGGTCTTAATTTCAGTGAAACACGGTAATTCTTCCCTCTTCAAAACATTGAACTACTAGGAAGCACCTTCTGACAAGCAAAGTTAATGAGGAAGCCAGATTCATTTCACCACCATGTTACTGACTTAGCAACTAGTGATTCACTTCACAACTGTGGCAAGAAAGGTCATAAAACTTAGGGCTCAGTTCTGGTCGTATGTCAAGGACTACTTGTATTTGCCAATTACAATTTTATTTGTTTGTTTATTTATTTATTTCCTGCCTTTATTATTTTTATAAATAACCAAAGGTAGCAAACATATCCAACACACCTTCCTTCTCCTATTTTCCCCACAATACCAACCCTGTGAGGTGAATTAGGCCCAAAGTCCCAAAGTCACTAAGCTGGCTTGCATGGGTAAGGTAGGAATTGAACTTATGGTCTCCTGCTTATCTGACAATATAATGAAGAATGAGTATTCTCTATGTGTGCATGTTTCTAAGTCAGTCTGTGTTCTGATGACTCCTACTATCCATGTCATTTGAGCTCTGGTGACGCAGTGGTTACAATGGAGTACTGCAGGCTAATTCTGCTGACTGTCAGCTGCCAGCAGTTTGACAGTTCGATCCTAACCAGCTCAAGGTTGACTCAGCCTTCCATCCTTCCAAGATGGGTAAAATGAGGAGCCAGGTTGTTGGGGGAAATACGCTGACTCCATAAACAGAGAGGGCTGTAAAGCACTGTGAAGTGGTATATAAGTCTAAGTCCTATTGCTATTGCTGTGAAAAAGTCAGCATCTTCAGATCCATATTTCTTTGCACATTGTGCATATGACATGAATTGTTTTTGAAGTTTTACACAGTTCCTCCATATGATTTTGCTTTTCACATTGGTGACATTTCTACCCACATCCTGGTCAACATTTGTTTATCTTCTTCATATATTTTGGTTAAACTGTTGACATATGCTTTGCCTTTTTTCAAATCTTTATTACTTGATGCTGGGGTTTTTTTGTTAGTTTTTTTTTGATTTTGTGTGATGGAAAACTTGCAATATTATCACTAAGGTCTTCTATAATTTTCAAATGTAACTAAATGACTTTCGCTGCTTGTCATATCATACTTTTCTAAAGAGTTTTCATATTAATTCTTTCTCCATTTATTAATGTGAATATATTGCACACCTCAAAACCTTCAGTGCTTTGTTAGGAAGAGTGCTATTTTCTGATTATTATTATTATCATTTATAGCCATCCACTCCAAAAGACTCTGGGTGACTTCTAATCTACCAACTATATAAGTAAAAGCGTTAAAAATATAACAACAAAATATAATGCCCAGGAAAGAGAACAACCATAATATTAAAAACCACAATTGGAATTCCACAAAGACAGTAATCTAGATTTAGGAATGAAGGCATGTTTCAAGGGCTTCCCTCTTGAAACTACGTGTTGCTCCTTTATGAACACGCAATAATACAAAAGGCGAACTGGCTGATTTTGAAAACATTGCCTTGGTTTCCCCTTTGACGTCAAACAAAAAGAAACTTAATATATCGCAAAGAACAGCCCATTTCTTCACATAGCTTTGGTGGATTCAACTTCTGCTAGGCAACAACTTCCTCACATTAGAATATTTGCATAAAGAATTAAGCTTCAGCCAATCATCAGAAATGAAGTATTAGTTTGTTCACAGTTCTCTAGCTCTTTTGCACCAAATTTATGCTAACTTCACTTCACATCAACCAATCTGAAACCACTTTCTCAGAAATTTTGAACACCTGAAAATTAGCAAAGTCAATTTATGAAGCTGGCTAGGATTTTTATAGGAGTTTCATCTTTCTCTAGACCAGGGGTGGCAAACTCAATTTCATTGAGGGCCGCATCAGTATTGCGGTTGCCCTCAAGAGGCCGGGTGGGCGTGGCCAGGGTGGGCGTGGCCTACTGGGTGGGTGTGGCCAGCTCTACATCGTTTGCATCAAGGGTGCCTATGGGGGCCTGGGCAGGAGTGGGACAGATCTGAGGGTCTCTGGCAGAAGGAGGGTCTCTGGGCCAGGGCCAAGGTAGTGGGGGCCGTTCCCTCACTGTTTCCAGGATGGCTTTGCGGGCCGCATGAAACCACTTTGCGGGCCTGATCTGGCCTCCGGGCCTTGTGTTTGACATGTCTGCTCTAGACCTTAAATCAGTGGTGGGATTCAAATACCTGAACAACCGTTTCTATTATGTGATGCAGGCCTGGGCCTCCGTTGCCTAGAACGGACTTCCGGAAATGGTATCCATGCACTTCTGGTGGGATGTTCTAGGCCTGGGAGGCCTCCAAGGCCTAGACTGGACTTCCAGAAGCCAGCCAGTTCTCTGAACTCAGGTAAATTTAGCTACCAGTTCTTCCAAACTGGTGCGAACTGGCTGAATCCCACCACTGCCTTAAATACATCTATTTATGGGATTATTTATTTAGTTCTATTTATAATGGGAGGTACTCTTGTCCTTCTGGAACTGAAGAAAGAAAAGATGGGCAATGAACATGAGTAATATGGGTGTTTTATTCCTCCTGCCCAATACCATATGCCACCCAGCCTTTTTTTTTTGCTTGATCTCAGAGTATCTAATCTTGTTTTCCCCAAAATTGATTTGCAGTGAATGATCCCTACTAGAAAGGGTCAAAGCTTTCATTGTTCTCCTTAGAGCTTCTAGGGCTCTTGGACCTCCTTTACATTCATCCAATAGTACTGTTGCCGTGGGTTTCCTGTTGAAGATCAGGATACATTGGTTAAATAGCCCTATTGAGCATCTTTATAGACATGCCATTCTATTTGCACTTTATCTTCCACCAGGTGTTATGCTGTAATATGAGGGAAAGAAGATGACAGTTCAGCCAGTCAAAAATGAATATGCAAAATCAGTAAAATAAGATACAGTGTTTGAATAAAACTTGCAAGAAGCACTTAGTTTGATGGTCAAGAGCTGGTTAAGGGAACTATCTTTCTGTTCATGGAAATGCTGATAATTTTGGTAACCCTCTTCTCCATTTGGAGTATATCTACTGATCTTTCATAGTGAAGAGTGAATCCAGGGTCAGTTCCCTCACCAGGCAAAATAATCCTCTGCCAATTCAAATGTCACAGGATCTCCTTTTTTGGATTTGAATAGTCTAATTAGTTTATCTTGTAAACCCATGAGTTTAATTCCACTGACATCATTTAACACCAGCCTAGGGAATTCCTGTTCCTGAAAATCTCCAAAATTTCACCTTGACAACTGCTCTGGATTTCATCCAGCACCTTCTGTATTCTTTATACTGCTTTACTGGATAAGGAGTGTTCAACTGATGTTGCTAGTAGATGGTATAAATGAAGACAGTGGCTTTATTCTTGCACACAAACAACCCTTTTCACACCAATGTTTTGGTCCATGTTGGATAATGTGCCTGTGCTTAATGCAAAAAGGACTTATTCTTTGCCAGTAGAGCCCAACCAGGATCTTCTGGCAGCATGGGGGGGGGGGCTTCTAATGATTTTTGACCATACTTCTAGCAATTTCAATAACAACTGAGCTCATTTTAATTGACCAGTTTATCCAAGCCAGTCTCAGCCTGATCCCTGTCCTCTGAGCCAAAGAGTGGAGCTAATGGTAAGTGATCATTATTGGTTTGGAGAGGAAGCAGCATTAATATTTACTAGAGGCTTTCAAAGTCTTTGAGAAACAGCTGTGTATGGATCCAGCAACAAAAGTTGATCGAAAGGAGCTGTTGAATAAGAGGATGGTGCTGAAATTCTGCATGTAAATTCTTGGTCTGGGTCAATTGGTCTCTCGTATCAGTAAAATCTTTACCTAAGAGGTGCTAAGCCACTGGTTATATGGTTTTTAGTTTACCTGTGCTACTTCCAGAACATAGATTTTTAATCTACTTGGTGAGAGAGAGATGTTTATCAGCAATGTATTGCAGAACTTGACCACCTCTTTTAAAAGTGTCAGATTTATTGAATGATGCTTGCAATTTGGGGGAAAAAAGAATGTTGGAAGCTTCCTATTTAATCTAACACTTTCCCTGTTTCTGGTTTCATTGATCAATTCTGAATTACAGCCATCTACTGTACTATTAGGTGCCCATTCCTCCAGATCTCCTATAAGAAAATTCATTTAGATCGGAAGCTAGATCTGATCAAGTATATCCGGGGACATATCCTTATAACCAGAGAAATTCCATGATACCCAGGTAAGAAGATAGAGTGGTGATGGTGCTGATGCTGAAATTCTACATCTAAATTCCTGAGCTTGGTCATTTGATCTCTCCATCAGTAAAGTCCCACCTCCACAGTCTCACAAACTTTTATTGTTTAATAGATAACGTAGAATTCTGCCCTGGGGCATTAATGTGGCTGAAGAGATTCACTTTAAATTTGACTACTGTACTGGAAGATTTACTAAATGACTCAGTCAGGGGAAAATTTTTGATTTGGGGCAATTGCTTATGTTTTCTTGACCTCTCTTGTTCTTGCCTCATTCCTCTTTCCAAGACAGCCTCTCAGATCAAGCCTGAGCTTACAGCCCATAAAGCACAAGCTGTGAGATGCCCCATTTTAATTTCTCTGTTCCTGTTGAGGTTCATAGTGCCTCAAACATGCTTTTCTCTGTCTCAGCACCTCTGGAGGTTTCTATGGAGTCTAAATGCAGGTGCTCTTCCTTCTTACATTGTGGCAGCTCCTTCCGGAGATTTCGTTCTTTTTTTCTTCCCCCACATTATCTTTGAGTTCAGCTTCAGTTGAAATGAAAGGAGCATCCCTATCAGCAATTTGAACTCACGCCCTGTTATCATCCATGTTTGGCTCTGTTGCTTGTTACAGGGCAATTCTAGGTTTGTATCTATATTGCACAACCTGCAGTAGCCAAAGGAAGACCCACCACCAAGACAATGGTGAGATAAAAGAAGTCTGAGGGGAAAAGTAGAAATGTAATTTGAGAAAGCAATCCAGACAGGACCCCGATGAAGATAAGGAGAAGGAAGAAAGGAAGATATTCAGGATTGCAAGTTTATATTACTATGTAAAGGTAAAGATTCCCCCGCACATGCGTGCTAGTCGTTTCCAACTCTAGGGGCCAGTGGTCATCTCCGTTTCAAAGCCGAAGAGCCAGCGCTTGTCCAAGGACGTCTCCGTGGTCATCTGGCCGGCATGACTAGATGCCAAAGGCGCACAGAATGCTGTTATCTTCCCACCGTAGTGGTCCCTATTTTTCTACTTGCATTTTTACGTGCTTTTAAACTGCTAGGTTGGCAGAAGCTGGGATGAGTAACAGGCGCTCACTCTGTTACGCGGCACTTGGGATTCGACCCACCAAACTGCCAACCTTCTGATCGACAAGCTCAGCATCCTAACTCACTGAGCCACCGCGTCCCTTATATTACTTATATTACTATATTATGTTATGTTATGTTATGTTATGTTATGTTATGTTATGTTATGTTATGTTATGTTATGTTATGTTATGTTATGTTATGTTGTGTTGTTATGTTATTATATTACTTATATTACTATAACTTTAGAATAAAATTAGTATAAATATTCATAGTTTTGGTTTCCCTGTATAGCCCACTTTGAAGAGGTAACAGTATTTATCATCTCTTGTTTCATCTATATTTTATGCTATGTGAAATAGTTTACTTTGGCTATTGATGGGATGTGTTTCAGTGCTGAGAATTATGCAGTATTGCATAACTCTGAGTTCAAATATTTAGGTCAGGAAAGTTGTGAGAATGATGTACCTATAGCAGTTATTGTCGTGTTTCTATGATAGTCTAGTAATAATCTTAAAAGGAATTCAGTTGAAGAAGCCACTGCCAACAATGAGTTTATTTTTTATTTTTCATGATACATGAAAAATACATTCATGATAATTCATTGATACATGATATCCTGTGAAAGGATCCTTCTCTAATCTGTTGTTCATACTCCATCCTTCTTGAAATGTTCTTATTAAAGAGGAGCCTCAGAGAGGAGATGAGCAGGATCAGAACAATTCCTTCTTGCTATCAAACTGATTCATAATCAGTTGGCACTTAAATCAAGTAAATTAAATCGTCAATTCTGGCTGTTCCACATTTAAGAATGTTTAGATCATGGATAGAAACATTTGTGAATAGTACTTCTTTAACAGTGTAGAACTTTGCTTTCTTTCTATTTGATTCCAGATGGAACTGGCCAATGAGACCACAGTCCAGGAATTCGTTTTACTGGGTTTGGAGACTGGGCAGCAATGGCGATTCTACCTACTTATCCTTTTTAGTTTTACTTACATAATAACTGTGATTGAAAACACCATTATTATCACTCTGGTGCATGTAGATGACCACTTATCTCAGCTGCCCATGTACATCCTCTTGGGAAATTTCTCCTGGTTGGAAATCTGCTATGTGACCACCACCATGCCCCGGATGATCTTTGATCTGGCTTCTCCTCAAGGGATCATCTCCTTCCAAGCCTGTTTCCTTCAATTCTACATTTTCTTCTCATTTGGCAGTACTGAATGCTTCTTCCTCTCAGCCATGGCCTTGGATCGCTATTTAGCCATTTGCCATCCATTCCGCTACCCAACAATCATGTCTACAAGAAACTGTTCCAAGCTTGTAGCTGGTTGCTGGATTGCTGGGTTCTTGGACTATGCTGTCCCAGTGACTTTGATCTCCAGGCTGTCCTTCTGTGGCTCCAATATCATTGACAACTTTGTGTGTGATCAAGGCCTCCTATCCCTGGCTTGCCCGCCTTTTAAAAATGTTTCTTTTATTAGCCAGATTTCCATGAATATTTTGATTATATTGGGTAACCTTGTCTTTGTCACTATTTCATATGGCATTATAATTGTCACAGTGATCAAATCCTCTAACCAACACAGCAGGAAGAAAGCGTTCTCCACAATATCCTTCCATCTGGTGGTGGTGATCCTTTTCTATGGTTCTGTGGCAGGGATGTATGTCGCTCCAAGTGGGGATGGTCAGTCACATGTCACTAAAATAGCCACTGTCTTCTACACTGTCATTACGCCCTTTCTCAACCCCATGATCTACTGTCTGAGGAACAATCAGGTGAAGGAGGCTCTGGGCCGATTGCTGAGAAGGATGGAGCAAAGGCTGAGAGAGAAAAAATAATGTATGCAAAAGGGTTGAGAATGAGAAAACAAATCAGCAAATTGTATAATATTTTCCTTATTTGTCTTTTTAAATAGCTTAAAAGCTGAATAATTAAACAGATTTTATTCAATTCCGTTGGATTGGAATGGAATGAACTGGATTGGATTGGAGTGTAGTGGATGAAAAAATATAAAGAAAAATTTTCTCTCACATGTTTTACACCTGCTAACCTCATGATCCAAAATAAATCACGAATACTTTTGGCACATACGTAACGGAATAAAGAAGACCACTTCTGCTTCTTGAAATATTAAGTATATAATTTCATTTTTAACTGTTCCTCCCATTTCAGCATTGTTCCAGCTGGTCTGTTCATTGGAATGACCTAGTGAAATAAAAATGCAATATCTAAAATTATAAATGAAAGAGATTGTCTACTCTTCTGCATGGCAGGATGTCATGTATGACTGTCCTGGTAGGCAACAAACATATATGGGATGTTTGTCTCTAAGCCATGACAGTTTCACAACATCTTCTCTGACACGTGTCCACATCTGTTTGCCACTGAATTTTTAAAAGCCCATGAAATTACCTTTTAACATAAGTGATCTCCTGAATGCTGTGGAACTAGATGAATGAGACTTTGAGCAGGCCTCCCTAATTCCATTATGTTTGGTTAAATTTAAGGAGAGGGGAAAGGAGACCTCTTAGTAATATCTAAATAAGTAGGAGGCCAAAGTTGAAAGGGGAATAGATGCTCCACTGTGATAATAAAAAAGCAGAGGCAGAACAAATACTCAAAAAACCTAAAGATGCATTTCAATCATGTGAAGTATCCATTTGTCTGAAACGGTGTCGAGTTTCCTGCTTAAACTGGAGGTTGGACTAGAAGACCTCCAAGGTCCCTTCCAACTCTGTTTTATTCATAAAAGAGATCTAGAGTTTAAATAATATTTCTATTATTAAAAAAGATGATTGGAATGATCAAATGGATGGCCCTGGACCTCCGGTCCTTTCGCCGCGACCTCAAAACTTTCCTTTTCCATCAGGCTGACCTGGATTGACGATGGATTTTTAAAATGTTTTAATTTTTAACTGTGTAGTTAATTTATTTTGGGGCTGTTTATTTAATTCCTTTTAATTTTTGTATTGTTGTTTTTATTGTTGTTAGCCGCCCTGAGTCCTTCAGGAGATAGGGCGGCATATAAGTCCCAAAAATAAATAAATAAATAAATAAATAAATAAATAAATAAATAAATAAATAAATAAATAAATACTGAGATTTAACCTTTCCAATGTATAAAAGTGGTGTTCTCCTATGCTTAAATTTGCTGTTGCCTCCCAAAATACCAACAGCCTCCATGCAACTTGTCTATGATGGCCTATTGCCAGGAAGGTCTATAGCTACTGACCAGTTTGTTTTTCTAAGGAGACAATAGCACAAGAAGTGAACTGTTCTTGTTAAGTTGCTGCTGTGCTCTCTTATTGGGAGCACATTCCTGGGAGCGATGAGTGAAGAACACTGGGAGGATCATTCCAAAGTTGATTTGGAGTGAATGTTCCCTACTAGAAAGTGTCAAAGCTTTAATTGTCTCCTTAGAACCTCTGGGGTTCTTGGACCTCCTTTTTCTTTCTCCAGGATCACTGCTGGGAAAGGTTTCTGGAGGAACATCAGGAGATAAATATCCTCTTCGTTTTGAGGTACAATTAGCATGGAGTGAAGTCAAGAAACACCCGCATTTACATACCTTCCTATTTGAACTGACCATGAAAGATGTTCATTCTACACAGTTGCACTTTATCTTGCAAGAGGTGTTATTGTAAGGACCCACCTCAGCTAACCACCCAAAAGAGCAGAACTCTTGAAACAGGCATTGTCTCAAAAGGAAACTTTTATTAGGGGTTAGAGACAGTAGGGAAGTCAAGGCAAGATCTGGGGAAAATCCCGCTTTAACGGTATACTTAAACTAGTAATATTCCTCCTCGCACCAAAGTCACAGTGTCCATCTGAAATTCAGCCAATCCACAGGTGGCACGATGTGTGGGTAACTGGCACAGTTGGCCCGCATCTCAAGGTCTTCTCCAGTTTGTTTCTCTGTAACCATCTCTCTGATAAGTGGATAGAGGTGGGAGACGAAACGTAGAAAGCAAAAGTTATCCCAAGTGGAAGCAAATTCCCCCCTCCCCCCAGCAGAATGACAAGCCCCAAAACAAGAGCATGTATGCAGGGAAAACAATAAGGATTTGGGGACCTGGCAGTTATACTGTAATGAAAACATGGGGATAAGGCAAGAGTGGGCTGTAGCTCAGCAATTCTGGGAGTTGGAAGTCCACAAGTCATAGAGTTGCCACAGTTACCCACCAATAAAGAATATTTGTAGCTCAGGGTTGAATGGAAGAATCCTTGGTGCTCTCTGAGTTTGATGGTTTTCTTGCAGACGTTTCATTACCCAAACTAAGGTAACTAGGTAAATAAAATACTATTGATGTGCTTACCTAGTTTGGGTAATGAAACATCTGCAAGAAAACAAGCCAGCTCAGAGAGCACCAATGACCCTTAACAGTATCCCAGCTTTGCAGTGAGGAGATAACCATTCACTGAAGTGTCCTTGGTGCTGTCTGAGCTGGGTTGTTTTCTTGTAGACCAGGCATGTCAAACTTGTGATGTCACGTGATGTTGCGTGACGTAGCGTGACTTTCCCCCCATTGCCAGCAATGGGGTGAGCGCAGTTTCAGTATGATGCATCTGGCCTGCGGGCCGGCAGTTTGACATGCCTCTTGTAGACATTTCATTACCCAAATTAGGTACCATCCTAAGTGCTAGCCTTGCTCAATTCATTGAGGAAATTTTGAGTTTCTGCCAAAGGATTTCCCTAGATCAGTGATGGTGAACCTTTTAGAGACCGAGTGCCCAAATTGCAACCCAAAACCCACTTATGTATCATTGGGTGCCGGGTGGGCATGGCCCATTGGGTGGGTGTGGCCCATTGGGTGGGCGTGGCTGTGGTGGTAACGGCAGACTGGGTGGGACTAAAAAGTTCAATCAATTCCAACTTTGTGAGATCTGTTGTGATTCAGGGTCAGCCTGTGGGTTCGGCAGTTGGGTCGGACGACTCAGAGGAGGAGGAGGGGGGTGTTGAAGAGCTTGCTGATGATGGCCTTGAGGCTCCGCAGAGCCCTCAGCCAGGCCCCTCCCACCTGGTCACGACGGAGACCCAGCTGTGTGAGCCTGACAGCGTGGATGAAGATGACCCACAGCTGGCCCTGTTCAAGGACACCCGACGCAGGAGGCAGTCAATCAGGAGTAAACAGAGGAAGGCAATGGGGCACCTCGGAAGGAGGCAGAGAGAAGCCACGCCCTGAACTGTATAAAAGGGGAATGCGTGGGAGGGCTGGTTTGCTGAAGGCAACCGCTTGAAAAGCTCCTGTTTCTTGGTTCGTGTCTTGTTCTGTTTGTTTTTGTATTCATAAATTTGGCAGGCTTAATTCCAGCCTCTTGCCTTCTTGTAAAAGGGGTTGTCCCTGCCTTTTCTGCAGGGACAGAAAAGCAGGCTGGTACAGAACAAGATCTTTATCTTCCCTTCGAGACGTTGAATTGATTGATTGATTGAACCTTTTTGTTTTTGCCCACGGCGGCAGAGACCTAAATCGAAAAGGTTTTATAAAATCCATCTGAAGGGCTAGGACTGGGGCGATGGCGTGTGTGCCCACAGAGAGGGCTCTGCGTGCCACTTGTGGCACGCGTGCCACAGGTTCGCCACCATGGCCCTAGATATTTGAGTCAAAAGCCTTCTATGAAATCCTGTGGAAGCAATTGACAAAGTTACTTTAGGATCAAATTGTAAAAGATGGAGTTCAGATCACACAAGGACTGGTTTGATCTAAGCCCATTCTGGTCATCTGTCAAGGTATTTCCCCCCCTCCTGCCAATTCCAAGAACTTCTAGCATAAGCATTAAAACCAGTAAAATAAGCTAATAGGTCTCATGTCCAATACTTAGCTTGCTGATAAGACTTAGGTTTTTTACCTTTGTGGAAATGCTGACAATTATAGGCAAACAAACACACTGTTTATACCTGATTTTGCACTGTAAATGAAGAGTGAAACTAGGCAAATGATCCTCTATGATTTCAAATTGCATTAATCCTCTTCTCGCACCTTTCTAGGTTTGATTTACCTAATTAGTTTGCCTCCTTCTGAAACCACCATGGATTGCCAATTATTTCACTCAAGCCCAGGAAATTCCTGTTGCCACAAGTCTCCAAAATTTATCCTGGGCATTCAGTCTGACAACTGCTCTTGATTGCTCCCAGACAACATTATTTCGTATTCTTTTGTTTTTAATTGCTTGCAACTATTTGTAATACCCTACTGGATAAGGAGTGTCCAGTTGGTGCTGCCAGAAGATGTTATAAATGAGAGGCAGGAGATTTTTGCTGGCATACAGTCAAACCTGTCCACACCAATATTTAAATCCATGCTTGGTAACATGCTCTTGCTTAATACAAAAAGGACTTCTTATCTGCCAGTATAGCCGAATTGGGATTGGATGGCACCATAGTATTTGTTCATTTGGATGGCTTGTAACTATTTTGCACCATGCTTGTACAAATTCAAAATCTTAGCTCATATTGATCTGACACCTACTGATAATTTTATGGAAGGCAGCCTCAGCCTGATCCCTCATTTGGAGCTGAGAGGAACAACAAGGACTCTACCACACACCCCTGTCCTTTGGATGAAGGAGCAGAGCTAAGGTACATGGCCATAATCTGCCTGGAGAGAAAGCCGCTTTAATATTTACTAAGGGTTTTCAAAGTCTTTGAGAGATTGCTATGTGCAGTGTTCAGTTTAGAAACGATCATCTTCCCTTGGAGGATAAAGCATATGAAGAACGGTTACAGGAACTGGGCATGGCTAGTCTAGTGAAGAGAAGGACCAGGAATGACATGATAATGGTGTTCCAATATTTGAGTGGCTGTCACAGAGAGGAGGGGGTCAATCTATTTTCCAAAGCACCTGAAGGACAGACAAGGAATAACAGATGGAAGCTGATCAAGGAGCGATTCAACCTAGATAAGGAGAAATTTTCTGACAGTGGGAACAATCAACCAGTGGAACAGTTTGCCTTCAGATGTTGTGGGAGTTTCATCACTGGAAGCTTTCAAGGAGAGACTGGACTGCCATCTGTCAGAAATGGTGTAGGGTCTCCTGCTTGGGTGGGGTGGTGGTGGACTAGATGACCTATAATGTCCCTTCCAACTCTGTTTATTCTATTCTATTCTATTCTATTCTATTCTATTCTATTCTATTCTATTCTATTCTATTCTATTCTATTCTATTCTATTCTATTCTATTCTATTCTATTCTATTCTATTCTATTCTATTCTATTCCATTCTATTCCCACAAAGTCTTTTCATTTATAATGGAGACATCTCCTTGCCCAGTAAATTGCACTAGGAAAGACTATGTAGTATTTCATTTCCCATGTTTAGACTAAAACACATCTAAGGAAATTGTTGCATGGAGGAGGATACTGAAATTCTACACCTAGGTCATTTATCTTGTCCTGTCAGTAAAATCTCCACCTCAGAGCTGCTCAACTAGAGGTTGGATGACTGTTAATTTAACTGTGCAATTCCCCAATTCAGGACAAGGACTTTTAATATACTAGGAAACAGCGATGTGTTTATTAGCAATGTACTGCAGAGCTTGAATTTGATTAGCAGTGTCACTGCACCCCTCTTTTATGTGGCATGTTTAGTGCCTGCTGCCTGCAGTTTGGGAGAAATGAATGTTGTGAGCTCCCCACTTAATCTAATTCTCTCCCTGTTTCCTTTTTCCCTGAGCAAAATTGCATTGTAGCCATCTTGCATTAAGTGGATTGTCCTCCAGTACTCCTATAAGAAAGTAAAATTAGATCTGGACCTAAATCTGATGAAATATCTTTCTGACTACATCCTTATAACTAGAAAAACACCACGATAGCCAGGCAAGGAGATGGAAAATTATTTGACTTTGGGCAGTTGTTTATCTTTTATTGGCCCTCTTTTGTTCTTGCCTCACTCCTCTTTCCTGGACAGCCTGTCAGGTCAAGCCTGAGCTTACACTGCACAAGATACAAGTCTGGTTATGCCTTAAATGTAGCTGCTCTATTCCTGTTGGTGGCGTTAGTGCATTGAATGGGAACCTTCTTTCTCAGAATCCTGCAAATCTTGGTGTCAAGGTTCCAACTGATGAACCCAACCGAGCAAGCACCATCTAGACTTCCCCTAAGTATCTCCATCTTTGTGTTCTATCTCAGTTATAATCAAAGGCACTATCTTTCCCCACATCTATAATCCACACACTTTTATCCTCTTACTTCTTTGCTATCACGTTAGTGAGGATCCATCTATCAGTAGACGTTGACAGATGTCTCCTATCATGTGTTGTTCATTCTAAACAGTGTTTATCAGCCTTGGCCACTTTGAAATGTGTGGACTTCAACTCCTAGAATTTCCCCCAGGCAGAATTTAGGAAGTTGGAGTCCGCACATCCTAAAGTTCTCAAAGTTGAGAAGCACAGTTTTAAATGATAAAAAAATGGATTACAGTACTTGGCTATAAGTGCGATGAAGCCATCTGAGGTTTGGTGCAGTTTAAACATTTTGTTCAAGGCAGCTATGTGGATGATATAATAGCATTCAGTTTCCACTGAATGCTATTCAACATATCCATTGAAATATAAAGCGAAATTCCATTTAATTTATATTTTCATAATGTTATTGGAAAAGGGTCCAGTGATAGAATGCACTAGGACTGTTCTTGAAAAATTTTAATGACATCCTTAGAAGAGATCCACATTGCCAAACTATTTGTTCTGAATTTGGTAATCCCACGATCAGGCATTTTAGAAATTTGTCCGAATTATATTGATATATTTGACAATCTTTAACACTGTACAATTCTGACTTCTGATTCCAGATGGAGCTGACCAACAGGACCACAGTCCAGGAATTCATTTTGCTAGGCTTGGGGAGTGGACAACAAAAGCGTTTCTTCCTTCTTATTCTTTTTACTATTATCTACATCAGCACTTTAATTGAGAATACCACTATTATCACACTGGTGCATGCAGATGCACAATTAGCACAGCTCCCCATGTATAACTTTTTGGGAAGCTTCTCCTTGCTGGAAATCTGCTATGTGACCACCACCATGCCCCGTATGCTCTTTGATCTGGCTTCTCCTCAAGGGATCATCTCCTTCCAAGCCTGTTTCATACAGTTCTACATTTTCTACTCCCTTGGCAGCACTGAAACCTTTTTCCTCTCAACCATGGCCTTGGATCGCTATCTGGCCATCTGCCACCCACTCTATTATCCAACAATTATGTCTCCAAAGAATTGCTCCAAGCTTGTGGCTAGTTGCTGGATTGCTGGCTTTTTGGTATATGCTGTCCCAATAACTTTGATCTCTAGGCTGTCTTTCTGCGGGCCCAAAATCTCGGACCACTTTCTGTGTGATCAAGGGCTCCTGTCCTTAGCTTGTCCTCCACTTGGAAATGCTCCACTTATCCTTTTTTCCGTGAATATTTTCATCATATTGGGCAACTTAGTCTTTGTAGCTATTTCCTATGGCGTTATAATTGTCACACTGATCAAATCCTCTAACCAAAGTAGCAGGAAGAAAGCCTTCTCCACCATATCCTTCCATGTCGTAGTGGTGACCCTTTTCTATGGTTCTGTGGCAGGAATGTATGTAACTCCAGGTGGGAAAAGCCAGTCACTAGCTGCTAAAATAGTCACTGTCTTCTACACTGCCATTACACCCTTTCTCAACCCCATGATCTACTCTCTGAGGAACCATCAGGTGAAGGAGGCCCTAGGCAGGGTTCTCAGAAGGACACAGCAAAGTCTGAGAAAAAGATGACAATATGAAAAGGAGATGGGAACATGAAAACAAAACAAGAAGTTGTAAAATATTTATAGTGGATTTTTAGTTGGCTCTTTGAATAGCTCCACAACAAAACAATTTGATTGGATTTGGTTCAATTGAATTAGATTGGACTGAACTGGATCAAACTGGATTGGGTTGGGCTATGTGGAAACTATGAAGGAATGTATTTACATAGGAAAATTTTCTCTTGCACTTGTTTTATATTAGTGAATCTCATGGCCCAAAATTAAACAGAAAAGGCACAAGGTTGTGGGAAATATTTAATGAAACAAAAAATAGCACCTCTGTTTCCTGAAATATTAAGTATGTACCTTCCTTTTTAACTGTGCTTCCAATTTCAGCAATTGTTTTGTCTGTTCTGTTCTTTCAAATGATGTAGTGAAATAAAAATATAATATCTTTCATCATAAATAAAAATGAATGGCAAACTTTCTCCAGTGTTTACATTTGCTGTTGCTCTAAGCACCCAAGAATCTCCATGCAATCTGTCTATGATGGCCTATTGTCAGGAAAGTTACCAGCCAGTTACTTTCTTGGTGTAAGGAGATAACGCCACAAAAAGTTAATTAGTTTCATAAATCCACTATGGCCTGAAACAAAACAGAATGTCAATATTTTAAAATATATGCAGCTCAGGATTGTACTGTTGACTTCTTTAAGTTCAAAGAAGTTTCTTTTAACATATAAATAACAAGAAAAAAGTCGAGGAAACAGTAGATTCACTTAAGAGGGAAGATGGCAGCAGAGAGAAATAGAACTGCTTAACTCTTTTGCATTAGTCTTCATGCAAAAAGAAACTATAGCCCATTCTGTTCTGTTCCAGCCTATGACCAGCCCTGTTTGAATGTCAGGGACAACCCCTTTTTATAATCAACAGGCTGGAAAAAACCCAACCAAATTTATTTACAAAGAGTTCAAACAAAAGTTAAACGAAAAGTTCAAACAAGACTTAAACCAAAAGGTTAAACAAGAGTTAAACAAGAATAACAGACCAGGACTCTAGCAGAAGATCTTCAAACGGTTGCCTTCAGCAACCAGCACCTCCCACACATTCCCCTTTTATCAGCAGTCCCAAGGCGTGGCTTCTCATTGCCTTCTCCCGAGTTGCCTCATTGCTTTTCTCTGTTCTGTTCTGCTAGATTGCCTCCTGCTCCTAGTGTCCCTGAACAGAGCCAGCTGTGGATCATCTTCTTCCAATCTTTCAGGCTCACACAGCTGAGTCTGAGGAGGAACAAGATGGGAGGGGCAAGCTGAGAGTTCTGCAGTGCATCAGAACCTTCCTCTGACACCAAAGGCTCTCCAAACCCCTCCTCCTTCTCCTCTTCAGAATCATCTGACTTAGCTGCCGGAACCACAGGCTGATGCTGAATCACAACACAGTCTACCAAAAACATAACAGTAAAAGACAGACTAAAAATAAAAATTAAAATAAGCAAGAAATGGTTAGAGAACACCTATCTGATCTTGATGAATATAAGTCACTAGGACCTGATGGATTATATCCCAAAGTTCTGAAAGAGCTGACAGATGTTATCTGAGAACCATTGTACCATATCTTTAAAGAATTGTGGAACACTGGGGAATTACCTGAGGACTGGAAAAGAGCTATGTGGTTCCCATCTTCAAAAAAGGAGGAAAAAAAAGATCCAGGAAACTACAGACCAATCAGCCTAACTTCAAGACTTCGGAAGATGCTGGAAAAGCTGATAAGAATCCTAGTGGATGATCACTTAACTATGAGCCCGCAGTGTGCAGCAGCAGTCAAAAAAGCTAATACAATCCTGGGTTGTATAAACAGAGGCATAGAATCAAGATCACATGAGGAATTAGTACCGCTTTATAAAACCCTAGTAAGACCACACCTGGAATACTGCAGCCAATTTTGGTCACTATATCACGAAAAAAATGTTGAGAGTTTGGAAAAAATTCAGAAAAGAGCAACTAAGATGATCAAAGGCCTGGAGACTAAAACATACAAAGAATGGCTGCAGGACTTGGGTTTGGCTAGTAGTCTAAAGAAAAGAAAAAATAGGGGAGACATGATAGCAGTATTCCAGTATTTGAGGGGCTGCCACAAAGAAGAGGGGGTCATGTTATTCACCAAAGCACCAGAGGGCAGGACAAAAAACAATGGTTAGAAACTGATCAAAGAGAGAAGCAACCTGGAATTAAGGAGAATCTTCCTGACAGTGAGGACAATTAACCAGTGGAATAGTTTGCCCCCAGAAATCATGGGTGCTCCGTCACTGGAGATTTTTAAAAAGAGGCTAGACACTCACTTGTCTGAGATGGTATAGGTTCTCCCGCTTGAGCAGGGGGCTGGACTAGAAGTCCTCCAAGGTCCCTTCCAGCTCTATTCTATTCTATCTAGAAACAAATAAAGTTATAACTAAAAGCCAGCATGGTTTTATTAAAAACATATCATGCCAAACCAATCTTATTTCATTCTTTGATAAAGTGACTAAATTAGGAGACCAGTGAAATGCTGTGGACATAGTAGACTTAGATTTTAGCAAGGCATTCAACAAAGTAGACCACAACCTACTTCTTGGTAAACTAGAAAAATGTGGGATAGACATCATCACCACCAGATGGATTTGTAACTGGCTGGCAAACCATACACAATGAGTCATCCTTAATGGTACTACATCCACATGGAGGGAAGTAAACAGTGGGGTACCACAAGGCTCTGCCCTAGGCCCAGTACTCTTCAATATCTCCATAAATGACTTAGATGAGGGAATAGAAGGGGAATTCATTAAATTTGCAGATGACACTAAGCTGGCAGGAATAGCCAACACCCCAGAATACAAGTTCAGGACCCAAAAGATCTTGACAAACCTGAACAATGGGCCCTATCCAACAAAATGAAATTTAATGTGGAGAAAAGCGAAGCTTTACATTTAGGCAGAAAAAAAATATCAAAGGTACAAGCAGAGATTAGAAGAAATCTGGCTCAAAAAGAGTAACGGAGAGGGATCTTGGAATCCTAGTGGACGGTCACTTAAATATGAGCCAACAGTGTGCACTGTGCAGCAGAAGCAAAAAAAAAAAAGCAAATACAATCCTTGGTTGTATAACAGAGGAATAGAACAGAACCAAAATCATGGGAAGTATTAGTGCCACTTTATAAATCCTTAGTAAGACCACACCTGGAATACTCCAACCAATTTTGGTCACCACATTATAAAAAAAAGATGTTGAGACTTTGGAAAAAGTGCAAAGAAGAGCCACTAAGGTAATGAAAGGCCTGGAGACTAAAACATATGAAGAACGGTTGCAGGATTTGGGTTTGGCTAGTCTAGAGAAAGAAAAGAACTAGGGGGGGGGGACATGATAGCAGTATTTCAGTATTTGAAAGGTTGTTGCAAAGAGGAGGGAGTCAGCTTATTCACCAAAGCACCAGAGGGCAGGACAAAAAACAATGGTTAGAAACTGATCAAAGAGAGAAGCAACCTGGAATTAAGGAGAATCTTCCTGACAGTGAGGACAATTAACCAGTGGAATAGTTTGCCCCCAGAAATCATGGGTGCTCCGTCACTGGAGATTTTTAAAAAGAGGCTAGACACTCACTTGTCTGAGATGGTATAGGTTCTCCCGCTTGAGCAGGGGGCTGGACTAGAAGTCCTCCAAGGTCCCTTCCAGCTCTATTCTATTCTATCTAGAAACAAATAAAGTTATAACTAAAAGCCAGCATGGTTTTATTAAAAACATATCATGCCAAACCAATCTTATTTCATTCTTTGATAAAGTGACTAAATTAGGAGACCAGTGAAATGCTGTGGACATAGTAGACTTAGATTTTAGCAAGGCATTCAACAAAGTAGACCACAACCTACTTCTTGGTAAACTAGAAAAATGTGGGATAGACATCATCACCACCAGATGGATTTGTAACTGGCTGGCAAACCATACACAATGAGTCATCCTTAATGGTACTACATCCACATGGAGGGAAGTAAACAGTGGGGTACCACAAGGCTCTGCCCTAGGCCCAGTACTCTTCAATATCTCCATAAATGACTTAGATGAGGGAATAGAAGGGGAATTCATTAAATTTGCAGATGACACTAAGCTGGCAGGAATAGCCAACACCCCAGAATACAAGTTCAGGACCCAAAAGATCTTGACAAACCTGAACAATGGGCCCTATCCAACAAAATGAAATTTAATGTGGAGAAAAGCGAAGCTTTACATTTAGGCAGAAAAAAAATATCAAAGGTACAAGCAGAGATTAGAAGAAATCTGGCTCAAAAAGAGTAACGGAGAGGGATCTTGGAATCCTAGTGGACGGTCACTTAAATATGAGCCAACAGTGTGCACTGTGCAGCAGAAGCAAAAAAAAAAAGCAAATACAATCCTTGGTTGTATAACAGAGGAATAGAACAGAACCAAAATCATGGGAAGTATTAGTGCCACTTTATAAATCCTTAGTAAGACCACACCTGGAATACTCCAACCAATTTTGGTCACCACATTATAAAAAAAAGATGTTGAGACTTTGGAAAAAGTGCAAAGAAGAGCCACTAAGGTAATGAAAGGCCTGGAGACTAAAACATATGAAGAACGGTTGCAGGATTTGGGTTTGGCTAGTCTAGAGAAAGAAAAGAACTAGGGGGGGGGGACATGATAGCAGTATTTCAGTATTTGAAAGGTTGTTGCAAAGAGGAGGGAGTCAGCTTATTCACCAAAGCACCAGAGGGCAGGACAAAAAATAATGGCTGGAAACTAATCAAGGAGAGAAGCAAACTGGAAGTAAGGAGAAACTTCCTAACTGTGAGGACAATTAACTAGTGCAGGGGTCAGCAACCTGAAACAGTGAAAGAGCCACTCAGAACCGGTTCCCTCACAAAAGGAAAAACTGGGAGCCGCAAAAAAATGTGTGCGCATGCGCGTACATGCGCGCATGTGCAGAACAGGGTTTGACTGAAGAGTGGAGCCAAGGTGAGATATGCACCTACCCTGCATATTTGAATTGATTGGTTGAACTTCTTTAGTCCCACTTTTTTTTTTTTTTTTGGACTGCACATGGCAGAAGACTGGGAGCTGCAGAAGATGGCTGAAAGAGCCGCATGCGGCTCCGGAGCCGTGGGTTGCAGACCTGTGAACTAGTGGAACAGCTTGCCATCCATATTGTGGGTGCTTCATCAATGGAGGCTTTTTCAGAAGAGACTAACAGTCACTTGTCTGAAACGGTATAGGATCTCCTGCTTGAGCAGGGGGTTTGGACTAGATGACATCCAAGATCCCTTCCAGCTCTATTCTGATTGATTGATTCTTTGAGTGTGCTTGTTTTTCTGAAGATGTTTCATTACCAGGCTAAGTAACATCATCTGTGCAGAGAACATAAGGAAACCAAGAAAAAATAATTCGACATGTTGCAAGAAAAATACAATTATTCTCAAAATAAGGAGGTTCAACTTTGGAATGCGCCAACTGACACTGCATCTTTCTCAATGAAAAATATATCCACATGTTATTCAGTACTCTTAAATTATTCGGTTCAGGATCATGATAATATGTTTGTTAATATAACTCATATGGCAGTAATATAGGATAGTATAAAACAGTACACTATTGTGGAACAGAGTATAACAAAGCTAACATAACATAACAACATAACATAATACAACACAACACATAATGTAACAAACATGGCATGATAACATAACTATAAAGGTAAAGGTTCCCCCGCACATGTGTGCTAGGGGCCGGTGCTCATCTCCGTTTCAAAGCCGAAGAGCCAACGCTTGTCCGAGGACGTCTCTGTGGTCATGTGGCTGGCATGACTAGACGCCAAAGGCGCATGGAACGCTGTTACCTTCCCACCGTAATGGTCCCTATTTTTCTACTTTCATTTTTATGTGCTTTCGAACTGCTAGGTTGGCAGAAGCTGGGACGAGTAACAGGCGCTCACTCTGTTACGCGGCACTCGGGATTCGACCCGCCAAACTGCCGACCTTCTGATCGACAAGCTCAGCGTCCTAACCCACTGAGCCACCGCTGTAACATAACATAATATGTAGTGTAGTGTAATGTAGTAGTATCCACATATCACTTATTAGCTATAATTTACTGATCTTCTACTGATAGTATTTAGGTTATTCTATGTCTTTGATTATGCCAAACAATCTGTTTTGATTCTGATCAATTGGATATTACAGAAGTTTGTGATCTCACATTTCCTACAGTAGCCTGGATCTTTGATTCCTATGCTTCCATTGGGTAGGAGCAGGCATAGTGATACAGCTCTGTTCTGACAGTGAAGATGGTATCTTTCTTTAGCAATGGTATCTTGGTTTTACTCAATAGCACATAGCCCCTCCAAAATCTATAAATGACATGTCCTCATTATGTTCCTCCCAAAGAAAAGCTAAGCTGTGAACTTCCCATCTTATGAAGGAGCACAAGACAATGATCTTCTGCAGCATCTCTAGCTTTTCTTAGGAATAGTCCATTTCTGGGACTTGGGATCTTGATGTTACATTCAAAGTAATTCCTTATTACATGTTTATCATTAACATTCAGTATGAACAAATTGATGCCTATTTATAAGTACATGTATAGGAGTGTATTTGATCTAGCTGAATTTCCACAAAATAAAGGTAAACTTCTCCAAGGTCACTCCAATAGCATACCTCACACATTACAGCCCAAAGTGTTAACCCACCTACACAAAGGTGAGGCAAAGATTGAGAAATCCAAAAGACATACCAGAGTACATAATACACATTAGCATTAGATTCTCCCATGCTACCTTGTTTTCCCAAAAGTAAGACCTGCCCTGAAAATAAGCCCTAGCTTGATTTTATTGGAGGGTGGGCCTAATATAAGCCCTACCGCAAAAATAAGCCCTAGTTTCCCCCACCAGATTGCCTCCTTACACCAACAAAGTAAGTGGCTGGTAGCTATAGACCATCCTACTATGTCATTATAAGCAAATTGCATGAGGTCTCTTGGTGATTTGGAGGCAACCATAAATATTAGCATTGGAGAACTTTACTTCCATGTATTGGTTAGCTCGTGTGTTAGCACTGGATCCTTCCAGAGATCTTGTTTCAATTACATCTGTCAGAATTATTTTATTTTGAGATCTCTTGTATGGATCATTCATATTCAGGGATTCCTTCAGGATTTATCTGTGCTTGTTCTGTCTTGGCTGTTTATGATTCCATTGGAACGTCTGCATTTCTTTCTACTTTTGCTTCCTACTTACATAATAGGAGATACTACATCTCCTTTTTCCTCTCTCCCAAATTTCAAGGAGAAAGGCCTGCTCTGAGCTCCATTCATCTAGTTCCATAGCACTTGGGGGGTCAAGTATCTTAAAAGTAATTTTATGGGATTTTTTTTTTAACAATTCAGTGGCAAATCACTTTGGGAAAATGCCAGAAAAGTCATGATGTGAAATGGTCATGGTATAGATACAAGCATTCATGGGTGTATAAATGTACAATTGTTGCCTATCAGGAAAGTCATATGATTCATCCTGCCATGCCAAAGAACAGAAGATCTACTTCATTTTTTATGGTGAAATATATTGTATTTTTTTTTATTGAAAAGTTTTAACATACATTTTATCTTTAACAATCCCCCCTCCCCCTCCCATACCCATCCCTCCCTACCCCTCCCCCCTTCCCCCCCCCCCCCCGACTTCCCAGAGCTAAGTACAGGGTATAAAAACAAGAAAAAAAACAGTCATAAACATCCAAATGCTAACAACCACAAACTCTAAAATCTATCACTCTCTAGCTCATATAGGATAACTACAAACACTATTACTATTAAATATAAAAAAAAGAAAAAAGAAAAAAAAGGAAGACTTATTCAAATGCTACATGAAACGTTTTAGTCCCGTATTTGTTCTGGATATACTCAATCCATTTTCTCCACTCCATAATGTAACGTTCTTGCGAGTGATCTTTCAAATAAGCCGATATCTTTGCCATCTCTGCCAGGTCTGAAACCTTTAAAGTCCATTCTTCTATAGTCGGCAGTTCCTCCTTCTTCCAATACTGACCTATTAAGAGTCTTGCTGCCGTAATTAAATTCAACATCAACTTAGTGTCCACAACAGTAGCTTCTGTAATTATACCCAACAGAAAGAATTGCGGACAAAACTTTATCTTTTGCTTGAAGATCTTCTGCATATTCCACCAAATTTTAATCCAAAAGGCCTTAACCTTTTTGCAAGTCCACCATATGTGAAAATATGTTGCATCTTCGTCACCACACCTCCAGCATTTGGGCTGATAGTTCGGATACATACTTGCAAGCTTTTTAGGATCTAAATGCCATCTATAAAACATTTTATAAAAGTTCTCTCTTAAATTTTGAGCTTGTGTAAATTTTACATTCCTCACCCAGATCTTTTCCCACGTGTCCATTGTAATAACTTCTTGGATATTTTGGGCCCATTTTACCATGCAGTCTTTAACAAGTTCTGTTTCTGAATCAATTTCTATCAATGCAAGATATATCCGTTTAATATGTGCAGGACCCTGATTTCTAATTTGCTTTATCAGATTTTCATCAGTCATTGTAAAACCAATTTTCAGATCTTCTTTCCACCTGGCCCGTAGCTGAATATATTGAAACCAATACAATATATATATTGTATTTTTATTTCACTACATCATTTCAAAGAATAGACCAGACAAAACAATTCCTGAAATTGGAAATGCAGTTAGAAAGAAAGAAACATACTCTATCTTTCAGGAAACAGAGGTGCTATTTTTCTTTCATTAAATATTTTCCAAAACCTTGTGCCTTTTTTCCTTAATTTTGGACCAACAATATAAAACAAGTGCAAAAGGAAATTTTGCTATGTGAATACATTCCTTGACATTTTTCACATAGTCCAACCCAATCAAATTGGATCCAATTCAGTCCAATCTAATGCAATTAAATCCAATCCTTTTATTTTTCTTACAACTGTTTGTTTTGTTTTCTTGTTCCTATCCCCCTTTTCATATTGTCATCTTTTTCTCAGCTATCGCTCCATCCTTCTCAGCAATCGGCCCAGAGCCTCCTTCACCTGATCGTTCCTCAGACAGTAGATCATGGGGTTGAGAAAGGGCGTAATGGCAGTGTAGAAGACAGTGACTATTTTAGTGACATGTGACTGATTTTTCCCACCTGGAGCGACATACATCCCTGCCACAGAACCATAGAAAAGGATCACCACCACCAGATGGAAGGATATTGTGGAGAACGCTTTCTTCCTGCTGTGTTGGTTAGAGGATTTGATCACTGTGACAATTATAATGCCATATGAAATAGTGACAAAGACAAGGTTACCCAATATAATCAAAATATTCATGGAAATCTGGCTGATAAAAGAAACATTTTTTAAAGGCGGGCAAGCCAGGGATAGGAGGCCTTGATCACACACAAAGTTGTCAATGATATTGGAGCCACAGAAGGACAGTCTGGAAATCAAAGTCACTGGGACAGCATAGCCCAAGAACCCAGCAATCCAGCAACCAGCTATAAGCTTGGAACAGTTTTTCGGAGACATGATTGTTGGGTAGCGGAATGGGTGGCAAATGGCTAAATAGCGATCCAAGGCCATGGCTGAGAGGAACAAGGATTCAGTGCTGCCAAATGAGAAGAAAATGTAGAATTGAAGGAAACAGGCTTGGAAGGAGATGATCCCTTGAGGAGAAGCCAGATCAAAGATCATCCGGGGCATGGTGGTGGTCACATAGCAGATTTCCAACCAGGAGAAATTTCCCAAGAGGATGTACATGGGCAGCTGAGATAAGTGGTCATCTACATGCACCAGAGTGATAATAATGGTGTTTTCAATCACAGTTATTATGTAAGTAAAACTAAAAAGGATAAGTAGGTAGAATCGCCATTGCTGCCCAGTCTCCAAACCCAGTAAAACGAATTCCTGGACTGTGGTTCCATTAGATAACTCCATCTGAAATCAGAAAAAAAGAATCAGAATTATACTGTCCCAAAGATGCTTTTTCACAAGGCAACTGGACTTTCTTGTTCTTCTTTGAAGACATTCCATTTCTCATCTTCAGAGCTGAAGAAGCTTCTTGGATGAGAAGAAAAAAGCATCTTTCGGACAACTATGACCTGGATGACTGAGAATTTCCATACATGTTTTCAAAATTAGTACCATTCACATTCATTTTTAATATTTGTCTCCCAAATCCAACCATGCTTGTTTATTTTTTTCTTTTTTATTAGATTTTTATCTTGGCTGTATTATTTTATAAGTAACACAAGGCAATGAACATAATACTCCTTCTACCTCCTATTTTCCCTGCAACAACAATCCTGTGATCTGGCTTGGGCTGAGAGAGAGTGACTGGCCCAGTCACCCAACTGGCATTCATGCCTAAGGAGAGACTAAAACTCACAGTCTCCTGATTTTTAAACCAAAACTTTGATCACTGCATCAAACTGGAACAGCCAAAATCTACAATTTAATTTAAGGTATTCAGTTTAGCTGCCAACCAATTCCAACAAACCTGGTACTGAGAAGAAACCCTATCAATAATAAATGTAGAATATAATTTAAAATTAAAGTCTTAAGTTTAAATTTTATTCTTATTTAAAGAATAAATAAATTGTGGAATAAAGTTTCTACAAGAATTTTGGAGCAAGTTAGGAAAAGAGGATAGGAACGTTAGGACATCATTTGTGGACCTTTCACTGAAGAAGCGAAAGGGAATCCTGTTGCTGAAAAATAAAAGAAACCCTCATTAATGGCAGTACAATGCCAGTATCTTCTTATCACTTGTTCATTTTCAATATGGTTACAAAAGTATTGTAGAAATTCAAGAATAAATACCATGAATATGTTAACTCACCCCTTAAAGGTAAATTGAAAGATTTCCCCTGTCCAGTCATGTCTGACTCTGAGGGGGTGGTGCTGTAAGGACCTGCCTCAATTAGGTCTCCCAAGAAAGCAGAACTCTTGAAACAGGCACTGTTTCAAAAGGAACTTTTATTGAGAGTTAATGACAGCAGGAGAGCAAAGCAAGGTCTGAGAAAATCACGTGAAAGGTTACATTATAATACCAATTCAGAACTCCTTCCTCCAGTGTCCAATTGTCCGGTTGAAATCCAGCCAATCCATAGGTAACAGGTTGTTTTGAGAACCTGGTGATTTAGGTCTCTCTCAGTTTCATTTCTCAACGGTCTCAGGCTCCAGCATCTGGAGATAAGGCAGATGTTTTCCAGCCACATTCCTTTCTCATGGAGGGAGGGCAATGAAAAGAACACACAGCAAAGAAAAGCAAATACTGTACATTCCCCCTCCCATCAAACAGGCCCCCTCCCACCAGAATGGAAGACCCTGAAAAAGAGTATACAGGCAAAGCAACATAGGATGGAGGGGTCTGACAAGTGCTTGTCTCGGGTTCTTAGCTGAGGGAGCCAGCATTGTCTGAAGACACTTCTATGGCCAGCATGACTATAGGCCAAGATGCATGGAACACTGTTACCTTTCCCAATGAAGTGGTACCTATTTATTTACTCTCATTTGCATGCTTTTGAACTGCTGGTTGGCAGGAGCTGGGGCAAGGAATAGGAGCTTACCTGTCAGCTGCCTATTTTTGTCTTCTTTGAAGCTCGCTAGCAACTGCCATAATTGGGAGGGGGGAGGGGGCACTTGGGAGGGGAAGAGTCCTGGTGGTGTGAAATAATCTTGTGGGAAATATGGGGAGTACGGACACTGACAGGAATCAGGGGTGCTAAATGGGCCATCTTCCTCCCTTCAAGGACACTGGCCCTGGGAAAGGAATTTGCTATGGAACCAGAGGCACCATGTTCCCAAAACATCAGAACAAGACTTGGTTGGACTGCTCCCAGAGTGGGGGGGGAAAAAGGATTTTGGACATTAGGGATTGATTTCAATATATGTTTTTCATGTGGTTTTTCTTCAGAGCTTGCCTTGCTCATTCTGCACTCAACGTCTCTAGTAAAAGTACCTTTTCTCTAATACCTACAGCATCAAAGATCATTCTTTTGAGGGAGCAAGTTTTATTTATTTATTTTATTTATTTTAATTCCATTTATATCCCGCCCTTCTCCGAAGACTCAGGGCGGCTTACAAGCTTAGCAATAGCCTTCATTCTATGTATATGCCTGCTTATTAGGGCTTTCGGGGGCCCCCAAGCGGCATTATTACAAAGTCAGCTTATTGCCCCCAACAATCTGGGTCCTCATTTTACCTACCTCGGAAGGATGGAAGGCTGAGTCAACCTTGAGCCTGGTGGGATGAGAACCTGCACTAATTGCAGGCAGCTGGTGTTACTTAAGGAGGCATTAGCCCACTGCTCCACCAAGGCTCTTTTTGGGGTCAGTTTTGACATTACCCCATCACATGGCACTTGGGTCTTGAATCCAGACTGTCAGTTTTCCAGCTGACAAGCTCAGTTTCTTTAAGTACTTTAACTACAGAAAACAATCTCTTTATAATGTCAATATATTACCGCCAAACAATCTGGGTTCTCATTTTACTGACCTTGGAAAGATGGAAGGCTGAGTAAACCTTAAGCTGGTTAGCCTGAAATACTGCATTCTAACTACTGAACCACCAGGGCTTCTATTCTTTTGATTACAACCGAGATTGAACTCAGATATGGAGATACATATGGAGTGGGGGGAGGGAAATACGAAGTTTTGCAGGATTTAGAAGAGTTATACCCCAGGAAATATTGTTGTGGTGCATTGAAGAACACCAGTGGCATTTGGATCCTTGAATCATTTTCACATCCTCTTCTATGCAACAGTTCTCTTGGATCTGATTTAATCAAAGATGGGAAATGAAATATCACAAAGCCTTTCCTGATATCATTTACCACTAAGGAAATGTCTCCATTATAAATGAAAATAATTCAATCAGAACAGAGCTGGAAGGGAACTTAGAGGTTTCTAGTCCAACCCCCTGCTCAGGCAACAGACCCTATACCCTATACCATTTCAGATAGGTGTCTCCAATCTTTTCTTAAAAACCTCCAGTGATGGAGCACCCACAATTTCTGGAAGGAAGTTGTTCCACTGATTAATTGTCCTCACTGTTAGGAATTTTCTCCTTAATTCCAGGTTGCTTCTCTCCTTGAGTAGTTTCCATCCATTGTTTCTTGTCTTGCCTTCTGCTGCTTTGGAAAATAAGTTGACCCCCTCTTCTTTGTGGCAGCCTCTCAAATAATGGAATACTGCTTTCATGTCCCCCCAGTTCTTCTTTTCTCTAGACTAGCCATACCCAATTCCTGCAACTGTTCTTCATATGTTTTTTTTTCTCCAGGACCTTAATCAGAGATTAAGAATTTGTGGAAATAGAGAAGACTTGAAAAAAATTATATTTGAGGCTGAAACTAAACTGAGGACTCTATTTGCAGTAGCTATCTCTTGAAGATTTTGAAAGCCTCTAGTAAATATTATGCTGTTTTCTCTTCAGGTAGGTAATGATCACTTACCATTAGCTCCACTCCTTCACCAAGAGGACAACTGTCAACTGTAAATGAGGAATCAGGCTGAGGCTGCCTTGCATAAGATGATGATCAGCCCAAATGAACTCACTCCTTAGCTAAAGCAATGTCCAATGTCATTACAAGTCAACCCAATGGAAAAAAAATATTTTCATGCTATGAGATTGGGCTGTACTGGCAAATAATGAGTAATTTTTGTAGCAGGTAGAATCACATTATGTGACCCGAAGCAAAATAGTAGCCTGGACAGGATTTCTTGTGTGGAAAAAAAATATCACATGTTTAAAGTATCCACTGGCAATCCTGGCTGAACACTCTATCCACTGGAACATTATAAATTCTTATTAACCATTTAAAAAAAGAATGCAGAGGAAGGTTCCTGGAGGCTGTCAATAGCATTGGTAGGAGTGAATACCTTGAATAAATAACAACAAGAATTCCCTGGACTGGAGTGAGGTGATTAGCCACCACCCCTGGGTTTAGAAGGAGACAAAGTAAATAGGGAAATCAAACCTAGGAATGCCACCAATTGACTTTAGTGTCATGTGAATTCATAGAAAATAATTTTGCCTGTTGGGAAACCAACCCTGGTTTCATTCTTCACTTACAATGAAATATAAGCTGTAAGGTATACAATATATTCACATCAATGGATGAAGAAAGAAGTAACTTGAAAGCTCTAATGCAGAATATTATGACAAGCAGAAAACAAGCAGTGGTTAGAATGCAGTACTGCAGGCTAATTCTGCTGATTGCCGGCTGCCAGCAGTTCAGGAGTTTGAGTCTCACCAAATCAAGGTTAACTCAGTCTTCTATCCTTCCGAGGTTGGTAAAATGAGGACCCAGATTGTTGGGGGCAATACGCTGACTCTATAAACTGCTTAGGGAGGGCTGTAAAGCACTATGCAGCAGTATATAAGTCTAAGTGCTATTGCTATCACCCTGTTATATTTGAAAATTATAGGACACACTTCACATATTAAGGGAAGGACAGCCATCGGTTTGGCCCTGACAAAGGAAACATCAACAAATAATAAAGATTTGTGAAAGGACAGCAGATATGCCAACAGTTTTGTCAAATAATGTAAAGCAAGTGTCAACATTCAGTTCGAGGATTCAAATAAAAGTCCAGGTTCATTCCATTTCCAAAAATCTTACTGTTTATTGAATACACAGCATGGTAATGTTGAAGCAAAACTAACTCTAAGGTTCCGAGGCACCAGTTCATAGAATTAAACAAGAATATCTCCAGCCTAACCCCCACTCTCTCATATAGTCCATGTAAACAATTTCACTTTGTTATGGAAGCTGTTTGCTTCTTCTCCACACCTGCTGGAGTGTCCTTGGAAAGGTTTCAGGCTCTCACAGTCCTCAGCGGAATCATAGAGGTTTCCTTTCTCCATCTTAACCAAATCTAAATAAACACCTCCCCCAAGTTGAAATGAAGAGGCATGTAGCTGCCAAAGTTTCATTCTTGATAGCAGATGTATTGTATAGATAATATCCAGGATATGGGTAGATGTGTTCCAAATGTGGAAAGGAAAACCATGTGGCTGAATCTTAGCATTTTCCCTGTAGGTACAGAGTCTGCTTTTTGGATCAACACAAACACCACCTTGTGCGATCAAATGCAGCATCTGGGTTTAACTGGGCATTTTTTGTGCTCACATTTATTGTATCTTACCGTCTTTGCTTTGACCTTCCACGTGGACACTTGCCATCTGTATTAAAGTGGAAGGCAATGTGGACAACAGTGTGGGGTGCTGCTCATAGAACATGGTCCTACAATTCAAGGCGTTTCTCCTGAATTTTTTTCTGATATTGGCACGGTGCCCACTTGCTTCCAAACTATGTCATGGCTGACCTGGTCAAGTAGAGAAATGCTTAAGGACCAATGAAGAAGAGAAGTTTGTGCATGTGAATAAATCCCTCGTTATTTTTTCATGCCTTCCACTCCAATTTATTGTTTAGAGGGACAAAGGAAATAAAAATGTAACCAGGTCTTATGTAGTATAGTGATTTGGTTTGTGTCTTCCTTCCTCATGTTTACACTGCATTCTCCTTCCTCGCACCTGGGATATTCCAAGGGGTGCAAAAACTTGGGTTTTCAAAATTATAGTGTATATGCATAATTTGTTGCCATTATTTCAAACTTTTGTAAGGGGTATGAGAATATATCAGAAGCGTTCTAGGGCTGCGGGGTATAAAAAAGTTTGGGAGCCACTGCTATAGCCATTGCTACTGAGCCTTGGTGGAGCAGTGGGCTAATGCCTCCTTAAGTAACACCAGCTGCCTGCAATTAGTGTAGGTTCGCATCCCACCAGGCTCAAGGTTGACTCAGCCTTCCATCCTTCCGAGGTAGGTAAAATGAGGACCCAGATTGTTGGGGGCAATTAAGCTGACTTTGTAATAATGCCGCTTGGGGGGGGTGTATGAAAGCCCTAATAAGCAGGCAAATACATAGAATGAAGGCTACTGCTAAGCTTGTAAGCCGCCCTGAGTCTTCGGAGAAGGGCGGGATATAAATGGAATTAAAATAAAAAAAATGCTAAATCAGATATTCTCTATCCTATATTTGTCCATTTCATATGTTCCCTAAGTGAGCTTTCGTCTATTAAATTTCATTTTGTTACTTTCAGCCTACTTCTCTAGCATTACCAAGATTTTGAATTTTACATCTGTCTTGTAGGATATGAATTGTTTCACCCAATTTGGGCTCATCTGGCAATTCAATAAGTTTTGTCTCCATTTCTTTGTTTAAGTCTCTTACCACAATTTAAGAATATGGAACCCAGAATTGACTTTTGTGGTATCCATGTGGGCATTATGAAATTCATGTAGTAACCAAAGACCTGCTTGAACATTAGAATTTGTGTGTTTGTGTGCATGTGCATGTGTGTTTGACACAGCCTAAAGTTTCACTTGCCCCATTTTTTTAAACCCACACAAAATGCACACTCATATTCAGTCTCCATTTAATATTCTAAGGTTACTAGAGTTGGAATTCATTGCTAGAATGTATTTTGTATTGCAACAACTACAGAATTAATCAGCCAGTAAATTGCAGTGTTTAGTTAGCACCTACTCTATGGTTATAAATCCATAGTTCCTTTATGTTCTCAAGAGAGTTTCCTGTGACAGTTGTGACAGTTTTGAAACCATTAAATAGCAAAGCTTATGGTGACTGTACATTGCACATTTTGTTTGATCTGTATGGCTATGTAACTATCTTCTGCTACAATTTCTATATAATTTATTTTATTTATTTATTTAGAAAATTTATATTGCCGCCTAATGGGACATGGCGACTCAAGACAGCTTACATGGATATAAAACATTGTATAAAAAGAATAAAAAAATAACAAGAGAAATCATAAAATAATAACCCCCACCACCCCAACAACAACACACATTCAAATTAGCCGTTTAATGGGCTCCATCCCCCTCTGTGTTCCCCAGGCCCAGTGGCAGAACCAGGTCTTCTGTTTCTGAAAGAGTGTTAGAGTGGGGCCCAGTCTAATCTATGGAGGAATGACGTTCCAGAGAGAGGGAGCCACCATGGAGAAGGCCCTGCAACAGTCCTTACCACCCACCACTCTAGTGGGTCAGTAGATGTGACCAGCAAGAGATGGTCCCTCAGATAATAAAAACAGATTTTCTAACAGCTAGCCATAACTAAACCAGATATTCCCTATTTTATTACTGTTCATTTATATGTTCCCTAAGTGAGCTTTCCTCTGTTAAATTTCATTCTGTTACTTTCAGCCTACTTCTCTAGCCTTATCAAGATTTTGAATTTTATATCTGTCTTCTAGGATATGAATTGTTTCACCCAGTTTGGGCACATCTGACAGTGTGATAGATTTTTTTTTCTTCATTTCTTTGTTTAAGTCTTACAACCTTTGAAAAATGGGGGACCCAGAATTTACCTTAATGGTTGTCCATGTGGGCATTATGAAGCTCATGTAGACCTGCTTGGACATTGGATTTTGTCTTTTCAAGGTGACATAAATGCTGTTACTATTCTCCAAAGCACCTGAGGGCAGGACAAGAAGCAATGGATGGAAACTGATCAAGGAGAGAAGCAACCTAGAACTAAGGATAAATTTCCTGACAGTTAGAACAATTAATCAGTGGAACAACCTGAAGTTGTGAATGCTCCAACACTGGAAATTTTGAAGAAGAGATTGGACAACCATTTGTCTGCAATGGTATAAGATTTCCTGCCTGAGAAATGGGGTGGACTAGAAGACCTCCAAGGTCCCTTCTAACTCTGTTATTCTATTCTGTTCTGTTCTGTTCTACTCTATTCTATTCTATTCTATTCTATTCTATTCTATTCTATTCTATTCTATTCTATTCTATTCTATTCTATTCTATTCTATTCTATTCTATTCTATTCTATTCTATTCTATTCTATTCTATTCTATTCTATTCTATTCTATTCCATTCCATTCTAGAAGCACACCTTTGACTTAAAGTTGTACATGTTGGTGCTTGTGTTTGATTTTGGTTACATCTTTCATCTACAATTTTAGACTATTCCTTGCTCCATATGAGTCTCACCTTTCTCCTTAGTAATGTATTCAGTGCTTCTTTAACTTGATTGTTCCTCAGACAGTAGATCAAGGGGTTGAGAAAAGGTGTAAAAGTGGTATAGAAGAGAGCCACTGCCTTAGTGATACCTGACTGGCTTTCTCCACCTGGTAACAAATACATTGCTGTCACTGAACCGTAGAAAAGTGAGACCACAATTAGATGGAAAGAGATGGTAGAAAAGCCCTTCCTACGACTGCCTTTGTTGGACATCTTCATTAGAGTGACAATCACAGTGCCGTAGGACAAAATAACGAACGTCATATTACCTAGGAGCAGACCACTGAGACAAATCTGACTCAAAGTGGGAACCATTCCAAGTGGAGGGCAAGCCAAGGATAGGATTGGACCAGCATCACACAAAAAGTGGTCAATGACATTGGCGCCACAAAAGGACAACTTAGCGATCAACGTTGCTGGAACAAGATACCACAAGAAGCCAAGGATCCAACAAAGAGCCACCAGAATGTAGCAGACATTTTGAGACATAATTTGTGGGTAGTGCAATGGGTGGCAGATGGCCACGTGCCGATCTAAGGCCATAATTGAAAGGAAAAAACACTCAGTGCCCCCAAGGATGAAAAAGATGTAGAACTGGATTAAACACTCTTTGAGAGAAATGATCCCGCCAGGAACTGCTAAGTCAAAGATCATGCGAGGAACTGTGGAGGACACGTAGCACATTTCCAACCAGGAGAAGTTGCTCAGCAGGATGTACATAGGAAGCCGACCAAGGTGAGTGTCCAAAAACACCAAGATAATAATAGTGACATTCTCAACCAAAGTGAGCACGTAGAGAAAAGTGAAAAGGACGAGGAGCAGCAAACGCTTGTGCTGTCCAATTCCAAAACCTAATAAAACAAATTCCTCAACTGAAGTCTTGTTGGTTGAATCCATCTGCAATGAGATAAGAATTTACAGCCTGACCCACATTCTCTTTCCACATTTCTCAGTCACTTCGAAAAGTACACATGTAGTAAATATTTCAGTTTATGTGTGAAATCAGGCAGGTAAAGTGGTGCACCAAAGGTTTCAAATTTTAAATTGTGCTTTAACATTGCAATCATCAGTTGGGGTAAATAATATGGACTGGATTACCTAGTCCATTACAGGAATATTGACCAACCATACTATTTTAACTAATCAATTTGAATAATACACCTACAATAATAATGAAATAATTTTGTTTTAAAAAAGGAAGAAAAAGACATTGGAATTACCAGATAATTATTTTACATCAGCTGCTTCTAGTAGAGCTTCATCAGGATGAATTTGACTATCATTTTTCTGGAGATGATGAGGTTTGTGATTTTAGTGGTCTGTCGAAAGAAGCACAGGAGACATCAGCATAACTCTACTGTTTCTCATAGGACAAGCCTACATTGGAAGTTTATTACATCTCCCTCATTTTATTTGTTTGTTTATGTTGTCCGATGTGTAGGATACAGTTATCCAAAAACTCACCATTCAAACATAGCAAAGGATTCTATTAAACATGAAAAACAATTAAAATGGCATTGATGCTTAGGAAAAATGCTAACCTTTAGACTCCCATTAACAGCCCACCCTCTTCCTCCCATCTCCTTCCCTAAATATATAATTGATATTTAGTAGCTTTGAAATCTGTATGAAAGAAAAACTGGAGTCAATACATGAATTACCTTTTGCATAAAATATGCACATATTTTGATGTCACCGGATACAGTTCATGCTGATATTTGATGGAGGGAGTGGGGAAGGGTAGGCTACCTATTGATTTAGGGTTTGGGTTGATGGAGTTCTGCAAAAGACTTTACCAAAGTCTTATAATCAGCCAGAGAGAAACTGGGAGACATGTATGAATTGGCAGCCAGACTGCTAAATGAAATTATAGGAATAAAGCTGCCCATAACCAATGTGGTGAGAACACAAGAAGCATCCTGGAGCACAGAACTTTGCTGAAAGATGGAGGATTGCGAGTGATGTGTAAAATCCCCAATAGGTTAAAATATACCATCCAGGTAATAAATGGGAAGTTGACCAATTTCATTGTTTCCCAGCCCTAGGAAAAAGGGAATGACAAATGACTTTCAAAAATGTTGGCAAGGAAACCACAGGGCCTAGCCCTAGTTTCTCCAAAGCACCTGAGGGCAAGACAAGAAGCAATGGATGGAAACTAATCAAAGAGAGAAGCAACCTAGAACCAAGAAGATATTTCCTGACAGTTAGAACAATTGATCAGTGGAACAACCTGCCTCCAGAAGCTGTGAATGCTCCAACACTGGAAGTTTTTAAGAAGAGATTGGACAACTATTTGTTTGAAATGGGTTTCCTGCCTGAGCAAGGGGTGTGTGGATTAAAAGACCTCCAAGGTCCCTTACAACTTTGTTATTCTATTCTATTCTATTCTATTCTATTCTATTCTATTCTATTCTATTCTATTCTATTCTATTCTATTCTATTCTATTCTATTCTATTCTATTCTAGTCTAGTCTAGTCTAGTCTAGTCTAGTCTAGTCTAGTCTAGTCTAGTTTATTCTAGTCTAGTCTAGTCTAGTCTAGTCTAGTTTATTCTAGTCTAGTCTAGTCTAGTCTAGTCTAGTCTAGTCTAGTCTAGTCTAGTCTTTAGTGTAGTTTATTCTAGTCTAGTCTAGTCTATAGTTTAGTGTAGTTTATTCTAGTCTATTCTACTCTATTCTAGGGTAGGGTAGGGTAGGCAATTGCCAGGAGTCAAGAGTGACTTAACTTCACATTTGACAATTTATTATTTGTTAGATTAAAACTGAGAGAAGGCTATTTTATGAATATAAATATTTTAAAGTTGAGTCCTAGCATTTTAAGATATTGGTATTATTTGCTTAAATTTAGAGACACCTTGTTGAATGGACTAAAAGAATGGACTCTGGACTAAAAGAAAACCAGAGATCATCTTTGTGATAAAGTGGTTTGTTGTATTTTTTTTTGTCCCTTCTAATTTGTTTTGCTATTCTCTTTCCCTTTTATATTAATTTGCATTTTAATATTTGACTTTGAAATTTAATAAAGGTATTATTATTATTATTTTAAAAAGAAACTCAGTGTTTTGCATCCCTGCAGAGAAACTGCTCCATAGCTTAACAGTAGGAAACCCATCAGAAGTAGCCAGCAGCCCTGCAAGAAAAACCTGGGCAATTTTTGTATGGGTTGCAAGCTGCAAAGCTGCTCGTGCCCCGCTTCCTATAGGGGAAAGGCGCTCTTGCCATTTATTCTTTCTTCTTTCCCCAGTTTCGCCTGAGTGGCGGGAAAAAAGTTTCCGATAGGAAAAAGCAACTTCTTCGTTGCTTGTTCCCTGACCCTTGAAATGATGATTGCATGGGATAATAATAATAATAATAATAATAATAATAATAATAATAATAATAATAATAATAATAATAAGTTGGAAGGGACCTTGGAGGTCATCTAGTCCAACCACCTGCTCAGGCAGGAAACCTTATACCATTTCAGGCAAATGGCTGCCCAGTCTCTTCTTAAAAACCTCCAGTGTTGGAGCATTCACAGCTTCTGGAGGCAGGTTGTTCCAGTGGTTAATTGTTCTGTCAGGAAATTCCTCCTTAGTTCTAGGTTGCTTCTCTCCTTGACTAGTTTCCATCCATTGCTTTTTGTCCTGCCTTCAGGTGCTTTGGAAAATAGCTTGACTCCCTCTTCTTTGTGGCAGCCCCTGAGATATTGGAACACTGCTATCAGTGTTTTAATTTTATTGGGTTTTAGTTTAAATTGGGGACTTGATTTAATTAATTTTAATCTGATTTTAATTTTTGTATGTTTGTTTTTAACTCTCCCTGTAAACCACCCTGAGTCCTACGGGAATAGGGCGGTATATAAATTTAATAAAATAAATAAATAAATGTCACCCCTAGTCCTTTTAAACTAAGGTAAAAGGTAAAGGTAAAGGTTCCCCCGCACATGCGTGCTAGTCGTTTCCGACTCTAGGGGCCGGTGCTCATCTCCGTTTCAAAGCCAAAGAGCCAGCGTTTGTCCGAGGATGTCTCCGTGGTCATGTGGCCGGCATGACTAGACGCCAAAGGCGCACGGAACGCTGTTACCTTCCCACCGTAGTGGTCCCTATTTTTCTACTTGCATTTTTTATGTGCTTTCGAACTGCTAGGTTGGCAGAAGCTGGGACGAGTAACAGGCGCTCACTCTGTTATGCGGCACTCGGGATTCGACCCGCCAAACTGCCGACCATCTGATCGACAAGCTCAGCGTCCTAACCCACTGAGCCACCGCGTCCCTTTTAAACTAGACATACCCAATTCCAGCAGCCGTTCCTTATATGTTTTAGCCTCCAGACCTCTAATCATCTTTGTTGCTCTTCTCTGTACTCTTTCCAGAGTCTCAACATCTTTTTTACATTGTGGTGACCAAAACTGGATGCAGTATTCCAAGTGTGGCCTTACCAAGGCATTGTAAAGTGGTATTAATACTTCATGTGATCTTGATTCTATCCCTCTGTTAATGCAGCCTAGCACTGTGTTGGCTTTTTTGGCAGCTGCAGCACACTACTGGCTCATATTTAAGGGATTGTCCACTAGGACTCTGAGATCCCTCTCACAGTTACTATTATTGAGCAAGGTACCCCCTATACTATACCTGTACATTTGTTTTTTCTTGCCTAAATGCAGAACCTTACTTTTTTCACCATTGAATTTCATTTTGTTAGATAGCGCCCAGTATTCAAGTCTGTCCAGATCCTCCTATATCTTAAGCCTATCTTCCTGAGTGTTGGCTATTCCTGCCAGCTTGGCGTTAATCTATCAATGTTTATTACAAGTCACAGTGGTATTATGTGACTTGTCTCTGTGAAAATATCCTTCCAGTGGATTCAGGAATTGTCTGATCTTTTATGATGAGTTTATGAATAATATTCCATAGGAATGACTAAAGTTTGATATTCATGTTCTCTACCTGCTTGTTCCTTTCAAATCACTAGAGATATAGAAATAATTTGCCCTAATTCCAACTCTGCTTTTTACTTGCAGTGTCCCAAGAATGAAATACACATGCGGAGAGGCAAGAATTAGCTTGGATTATTGATCGAACATTTACTGTATTTCAACCTGCATAATAAACTTAGTACAGTTCCTCAGATTCAACTCGTTAGTTTAGAATGGACTCCAAAATTAATAATAATAATAATAATAATAATAATAATAATAATAATAATAATAATAATAACACAATGGAAATTCTCCAAGCTAAAAAAAAGAAAGGGGAAAAAATAAATGAAATGTTCTACCTAAGTACAGCCTCATGTTTGTATTTACAAAAATCAGAAAAGCAGTTAAGATAGAATATGCCTACATAAAGGTTTCTATTTAACAAACCTATTGTGTCTAAGCCCCTGTTTCAATCATAAATTGCCCATGAATTAATTAACTTCCAAATGGCACAATGGTATCTTACCTTGGTCCTTCTCAAAGGTGTTGCTCAGCTATCAAGAAGGATCTGCTGATGATATAAGTTATGTGCTTAATGCTGAGAAATGGTCTGGAAGGATTCTAATCACAGGACCATGATAGGAGAATATCACCACAGGACTTTCCCAAGCATAAAGACAAGCTATGTTGTGAAATCAAAAAGCAGCTAAATTTGAAAATATCCTGGCTTGAGTTCCCCAACAGTTCTAAGCTTCATGTCTTCAACCACATTGATTTTTGTTCTATTAACCACAACTGCAAACTTTCCAAGGTGAGTCTCTCTTGGAGAGTTTGTTTATGAAAACTTTCCAACCATTCTCTCATAATGCAGTAATTCCATTGAGAGTGTTCAGTCCCTTTAGTTATTTCCTGCAGTTTGTTAAAAGTTTGTTGCTCCTGATCTTAACCTCAAGAACTAAATAGTGGGCAAGAAAGTTCTTTGAATATCTCAAACTTAAAATAACAGAATACCAAGCAGGGTGTTGATGATACTTTTTTAAAAAATACCACTAGCAACAATTCATATTTTTTAAAATGCCAATAGCAACAAATAATATTTTTTAAAAATACCAAGAGCAACAAATCATAAAAAGGTAAAGGTAAAGGTTCCCCCGCACATGCGTGCTAGTCGTTTCCGACTCTAGGGGCCGGTGCTCATCTCCGTTTCAAAGCCGAAGAGCCAGCGCTTGTCTGAGGACGTCTCCGTGGTCATGTGGCCAGCATGACTAGACGCCAAAGGCGCACGGAACGCTGTTACCTTCCCACCGCAGTGGTCCCTATTTTTCTACTTGCATTTTTACGTGCTTTCGAACTGCTAGTTTGGCAGAAGCTGGGACGAGTAACGGGTGCTCACTCTGTTACGCAGCACTCGGGATTCGACCCACCAAACTGCCGACCTTCTGATCGACAAGCTCAGCGTCCTAACCCACTGAGCCACCATATCCCAACAAATCATACATTCCCTCAAATGTTCATGGATAATAATAAAGCAATAGAAATTCATTAACTACAAAAATAAGCTGCAAAGAAGTCCAACTTGTCAGTTACTCTGAAATAACTGGGGTCTCCCCAGTAAAAAAAAACTGCTTTTAAGCCCCTGCCTCTATAACCTCCCACAGAGAGGGGACAAGTAGCATTATAACACCTCCAAATTAATCAGACTAGAAATGGGGATCCTACTTTAATGAGGCTTTTTAGGTGAAAATCAATACAATATTGTAACTTCACAGGAAAAAAACCCTAATGTTATTCATACAAAGGAATGAGAAATCATTTCTTTTGACAATTTGAGTCACTGTGTAAGGATCTCCTTATTCTTTTTGTTTCCACCTATCCAAAATCAGAAGTAAATCAATATTCTTCAGATGCCAGCCCCAAAGAATGATGATCCTCTTTTAATTGAAATTTAGCATGTGAAGATCTCTAGAACATGCTATCTGAAAATGTGAAAGCATTTAAATGCTTTCCCAGGTGTACAATTCACAGGAAGGTTCCTATTGTCATCCTATTTTTCCAGAGTAAAAAATGACTTTTGATAGGAATATTGGCGTTATGTCATAAAATCATTTTAAAGATTTGCATTGATGTTCTTTACTCCTGTTAGTAAATTTTTCTAAGCATCTCCCGCTATTTTGGGCATATATTAGCCATTATATTTTGTGTAATTAGATTCTTAGACTACCACCATTAATTCATCTGAGAAATGCTTTTATACACACCACGCACACACGTATGTGAAAAGTCAAGAAGAAAGTATTTTATATTCTTTTTTATTCAAAATCCCCGTATGTTCCTAAATTGAAAATTCATAAATCCCAAATTCAAATTAATTTTTTTCCATCAAATACATGATAAAAAAAGAGAAGAGATTGCCAAAGACTTTATTTTGTCCACAATTCCAGTACGTTCAGATAGAATCCTTGAATATGGGTTGTGTTTGTTCTTAAAAGACCTTACTATGCAATCCTATTAAAATTATTTCAAAATAAAATCTCCTACATTTCATTGGAGGATATTTTATTGTTGCTGTTTTCTGAAGTGTATGAGAAAGTTATTGGTTCATCTGACAAACGTTTGAGATTTTTTAAAAATTTTTTTAAAATAATTTTATTCAAATACAAATAATACAAACATAATACATATGTCTAAATAAAAAACAATATAAAAATACAAATATTACTGTCCACCCACCTCCCTGGAGACCATTTTTATTACCTATATTTCTTCTTGTACAACAACTAACAATATACAATATCCTCTTATCTCAAATGTTTGAGATTTCGTAAGCCTTTAGTTCCCAGATTCAGATACCTGACAAGCATTAAACTTTGTTTCAGGATATTTAAAAACATGTTTTGTTGATAGGAAAAAGGTCACTGCCTTGGCCTTTCCTTTGTGCGGTGTCAGAAGCTCATTCCTCTCCCCCCCACAAGTTTAATATTTACATGAAACCATAGCATTAGGTCATCTGCTAGCTTAGGGGACAATATTATTGATATACTGACGATACCCATTTAAAACTCTTGACCCCAAGCTGTCCAAGTTGAGGTCTTATCCCAGTGTCTAAAAGCTGTGCTGATCCAGATGGGGAGAAGCAGACTTTGAGTTAATCCTACTGACTTGCTGTGGATTTTATGTCTCTCCCCCCCCAGATAATGGGTTTTCCACCTTTAATTTTGGATTGCACATCCACATTCAAAAGTAGTTCCCAATCTGGTGGTTTTCTTGGTATTTGCACAGCTTCTTGTGCACCATTTGTACCCTGTCCTGTATTAGAAATCCATTCAGATGGTCACTCTTGTCTGGGTCACCTTGTAGCTTGACTATTGCAATGCACTCTAGATAGATCTGCCCTTGAAGACTACTTGGAAGCCTCAGCTGATTCAGAATGCAATGGGAAAGGGTGAGTGCAATTTAGTGGGTCCGACGCAAGGAAGAGACGCCAGCCGGAGTACGTGTTCAGCTCTTTATTGGGGGGGGTAGCGTACTGGGGAATGAGGGTTACCTGGCCTCCTTAAATACCTGGCCAGGTGAGCAGACAGCCAATGGGGTTGGCCCTAGGTTTCCCGCCGAAAACTAGGTTTCCCGCCAAAACTGTTCAGGCCAACGCCCCCTGGTGGCTGTTGCTATGCAGGTGCCTGCATACATAACAGTGAGCATGTGCTTTCCTTCTTTGTGAGCTGCATCGGTTGATGGTATGCTTCCAGGTGAAATTCAAGGTGCCGCTTATCACCTGTAAAGCCACCCATGACATACAGCCAGTTTATTTGATGGACCACCCATTTCACGTGGTATCTACCCAGAGAGTAATCTCCAGCCTTGTCAAGATTCTTCTGAAATTTATTTCTGTCTTCTAGGAAGTTAGTTATTCCATTCCAGTTTGTCTCATTTATAAATCTGAACAGCCTTTCCCAACCTCTTTAATTCATTAAAAATATGGAAGAATAGACAACCCATAAGAGATTTTGAGGAAGCTAGAGAAGGAATTGTAGACTTAAACAATCACTGCTGACAAATCAGGAGACTGCTTCTTATCACATAAAAATGGTCCTCTTTTTTGTCTTCTTTATGGTGATCATTGTAGCATGGTCAGTTGACCATTGCAAGAAAAGAAGAGAAGAGGAAGGAACTGTGGTCTTACCTTACATAAAAATGGAAAGAAATCTGGGAAGAATTCAAATCACTATAAGGGACTCTTCCTTAATTAACTCACTATAAACGAGGCTGGGAAATTTCTCTTGCAGTTATCAACACTCTGAATTTACCCCACTCCACTAAAATCTATGTTCTTTTTTTCCTCTTAATTTTGCCCAAGTGTGTGTGGCTTCACAGGATCTAGGATGAAGCGTTGTCATATTTTATACAGCTATGATGAGGACAAGGTGGGGCTCAGGGACATTTTTGGAAATAAAGAGGAGACTGGACATGGAAAATTTCAAGATGACATGAACATTATTTAAAGAAGCGTGCTTTTTGGTTTACAATCTGCCTAGGGCTTCCTTCAATTTATTTGTTTGCATTTTCTGTAGCTTTTCCTTCGATTTTCCTTGTACTGTATCTTTTTGTGTGTGTAAACAAACAATTACTTCTTCCATATCAGTCTCACCTTTCTTGTTAGCAATCTGCCCAGGGCTTCCTTCACTTGATTGTTCCTCAGACAATAGATCAAAGGATTGAGAAAGGGTGTAATGGCAGTATAGAAGAGGGTCACAGCCTTTGTGACTCCTAATTGACTTTCCCCACCTGGTAATAAATACATCGCTGCCACTGAGCCATAGAAAAGTGAGACCACAATTAAATGGAAAGAGATGGTAGAAAAGCCCTTCCTAAGACTGTCGGAAGTCTTCACTAGAGTGAAAATCACAGTGCTGTAGGAGACCACAACAAAGGAGATATTGCCTATGAGGAGACCATTGAGACAAATCTGGCTGAAAATGGGAGCTTTTCCAAGTGGAGGGCAGGCCAAGGATAGGATTGGACCAGGATCACACAAGAAGTGGTCAATGACATTGGCAGCACAAAAGGACAACTTAGAGATCAACTTTGCTGGAACAAGATACCACAGAAAGCCAACGATCCAACAAAGAGCCACCATAAGGTAGCAGAAGCTGGGAGACATAATGTGTGGGTAGTGCAGAGGGCGGCAGATGGCCACATACCGATCCAAAGCCATTGTTGAAAGGAAAAAACATTCAGTGCAGCCAAGGGAGAAGAAGATGTAGAACTGGATGAAACACTCATTGAAGGAGATGATGCCACCAGGGACTGCTAAATCAAAGAGCATGCGAGGCACCGTTGTGGAGACATAGCACATTTCTAACCAGGAGAAGTTGCTCAGCAGGATGTACATAGGTAGCTGGCCCAGGTGGGTGTCCAGAAGCACCAAGATAATAATGGTGATATTCTCAACCAAGGTGAGCACATAGAGAATAGTGAAAAAGATGAGGAGCAGCAATTTCTTGTGTGGTCCAATTCCGAATCCCAGCAACACGAATTCCTCAACTGAAGTCCAGTTGGATGATACCATCTGGAATAAGTTAAGATAATTTCCAGCCTTAACCATATTCTCTAAATTCATTTTATATCTTCTTGCACTATTTTGGACTTCCCTTCCAAAACAAGAAGCTAAACAACACTCCCCATGTTCATCACTGGGTTACATCTTTCCATACTAAAAGTCAGAGAGGGGCGAAGAAGAAGGAAGGAAGGAAGGAAGGAAGGAAGGAAGGAAGGAAGGAAGGAAGGAAGGAAGTTAATAACAGGGAGGGAGGGAGGAAGGGAAGGAAGTTAATGACAGAGGGGAAGGAGGGAGGGAGGAAAGAAGGAAGGAAGGAAGGAAGGAAGGAAGGAAGGAAGGAAGGAAGGAAGGAAGGATTTTTATTTATATCATTCTCATTCAATGTGTTCCTTTCAGATGTATATGAACACAACGTCTGGAGACCATGAAGTATGTAACATAATGGCTCATTGCCTTCTAGAGGAACAGTGAAATGAGTAAAGGAGACATTGGCCTGACTCTACTTTTTGACATAGATCTGGCTAGCATTAAGGACTTATTGCTCACTGCTTACCATGCATTGGCACTCTCTGTAAGCTATAGAAGGCAGGATAAAACATTGATGGGAATTTCCTCTAATTCCTTCTTTCCAAAAGCTGCACTGCAATTACAGCTCCCTCAGGCATTTATACATATTACAAGAAAATATCTACGAAATTCTCAAATATGATAGAATTTCATGAGACAAGACAAGTTTTGGAAATATTTCTGAACTTCTCCACTGTGTTTCACCGGAATGTAGGAACCTCCCTTGTATCAGAATCAAATTTTTAATCCATTAAATATAGTATTGTTTCCTCTGGTACTCAGGCAATACTGCTTCCTCATTTTTCCCCTTCCATTTGAATGTCCAAATCTTGTCACCTGCCTGGATATGTCTTTGCAATTAATTTGGCAAGGTTTTCTTTTTCCAGAAGTGCTTTGCTATTGCCTCCTTCCTAGGGCTGAGAGAGAGTGACTGGCACAAGGTCACCAAGCTGGCTTTGTGCCTAAGGCAGGACTAGAACTCACAGTCACCTGGTTTCTGGTCTGATTTTTTAATCACTACACCAAACTCTCTCTCTCTCTTCCTCATTAGGTACACCTTTACCCTTGAAAGGATGCTTAATTGCATTGAAATAGGTGTTCATTATTCAATTATATTTTTCCCAATTTTTTTCTTAAGGGGGATATTCGGGGAGGAGAAAGCAGAAGATACATCAGATATTCTGTTACTAAATAGCTTGGACGAATCCTTCGTTTAAAATCTGACAGCAAGAAGGACTCATTAGTCTAGAAAATAAACACTATTTTGTGCTGAGATGTATATGCAAAGTAGAAGAGATAATAAACAGAGTTGGACATTTATTAACTGTTACCAGTGAAAGCAGATAATACAATTTGAAATGAAGTTTAAAAACCACAGCCATGGCTTATTCTTGTTAGTCATCACTTATATATTGTTCTCATACCATCTTCCTGACCAATGAACTCTTTTCTTTCTTGAGAAGGTGGTAGCTGATCAAATTAATTCCTTCTTGGTCCTTCCTCACAAAATAACTCCTTTTTTTTATAAGAATAGTTCATGCTTTACCTCAGGGTTACTCCCTCCAACAGGAAGGATGTTGAAATGTGTTAGGATTAGGGAATGAGAAAAAGCTGTCATCCCTTCATTCTTACAGTGATGCTTAAAATTCATAGTCAGGGACTGAGCAGGGAGAAGGATGTGCTGTAATTTACAAACCTTGAAGGCTGGTGTTAAGCATTGGGTGCCTTGGGGATTGTCTCTCTCAAGAACAGAGATCATTATCCATAAACCCCCAAAGAGTGTTTCTTTGGGATTGTTGCTTAAATGGAAAGATGCTATGTTTTCTAATAGTAGAATGAAGTCAATTCTTGCAGATAATCAATCCTTTTGTCAAATGTCTATGGAGATTTCAGTCATCTATTTATTTTATTTATTTATAATGAGACTTGTATGCCACCCTATCTCCCGAAGGACTCAGGGCGGCTAACAACAATAAAATACAATAAATACAAATATTAAAAAAGAATTAAATTATGTCGAAGTCCCACTAAAACCAATAAAAAACATTTAAAATCATAATTAAAACCCCATTATCATCAATTCAGGTCGGCCTGTTGGAAAAGATATGTCTTAAGGTCATGACGAAAGGACTGAAGGTCTGGGGCCATCCGGAGCTCCCAGGGGAGCTGATTCCACAAAGTAGGTGCCCCAACAGAGAAGGCCCTCCGCCTGGGGGTCGCCAGCCGACATTGTCTGGCCGACGGCACCCTGAGGAGGCCCTCTCTGTGCGAGCGCACAGGGCGATGGGAAATCGTTCCTGGCAGCAGACGGTCCTGCAAATATCCCGGGCCTAAGCCATGTCATGGTTGTCTCAAAAGCGCTTCGCTTCTCATCCAAAAAGTCTCTTCAGTGATCTGAAAAAGCTTCTTGGATGAGAAGCGAAACATCTTTCTTAAGAAAAAAATGTTGCCTTTTGAAATAGCACCTTTGAGATGTTTTGTCTAATGGTCGACTTTTCTGAGCAAACTAGTGGAGAGAATATGTTGTAGAGGAGGCAGTCACATTTGAAATGTTACAGAGAAATGTGCATCTGTTAAAATAAAATAATAATAAATGCCCAAGTAATCTATGGATATTTTTCAAGATATGTAGGGTCTTGCTTCATTGCAAGGAAACCAGTTATCAGAATCTTCATTTATTCTAATCCTGGATTGAGGATTAAGAACAGACATTGTTGTTGCCTGGGTCAGAGACTTGATCTTATGTTAGTCACTGGATGCTTTGGAGCCCCAAAAAGAGTGCCATAGCTAGGTGGCAAGCTTGGTTTCTCATGACCTGCCTGGGCAAAATAGTTTGCAATGCAATAAATCCCAAGCTTCCATTGTTCCTAAGTATTTCTCATACAGTATATTCTGCCCTTGGCCTTCAATCCATCTTCATCACCACATTTGCTTCCTTTATCAAAGATGAACATTTGTTGAGATTGAATTACATGCCTTTCTCCTCAAGAGCAGTATTGAATAAATATCTAAGTTCTGCATTTGATTTTTCAATAATTTTAGGTCACGCATATATAGCAAATGACTTTGATTTGAGAGTTGATTTGAAAGTGGTATCGTTGCTGAAATCCATAGTAATGGTGACATTAGAATATTCTTTTTCTAATTTTGACTTCGATGATCCCTTCATTATTAGCAATATCAGATTTGTTTTCCATGCATTTATCAACAATTAAGTAGTTTTGAATGTTTTTACTAAGCCTCTCCCGATCCATCTATGAGGATGAGAATCAAATGCCTTGTTACAGTAAATCTAAGCCATAACAGGTTGCCTTTTCTTTTCTTGGAGATTTTAAGGATAATGTTGTTTTTTGTGCTGCATGGATTTGTGTTAAGTTCTTTTTGTTCAATGAGGGAAAGTGAATTTTCTTTCAAATGAGAATATAGTAAGTTTTCTAGGATCCCTGCGAATAATTAAAATGATGTGAGAAGGCAAATAAAAGATCTATAGGTGTCAGGACGGTGCCCATTTCTTTGTGCCGTATTCTGTGAGATATTTTGGCAAAGCTTGGTCTGTTCTAGGAAAGGTACAGCAGACTTTTCCTTTTGTAGAATGCTGTTCTGAACCAGCCCCTTCTGGCCTTGTAATAAGGCAAACCCCTATTCAGAAAGAAGAGACTGGAGAGCGTCCAAGGCTGAAAAGCGTTTGCCAAGATTTAATAGTCAATTAACAAAACAAGAAACCAAAACTCCGGAACTTGAATCCTCAAGCAGAAGGGTTGCTTTCAGCAACCAGCCCCTCCCCAAACACTCCTTTTATTGAGAGCTCAGGGCGTGGTCTCCCTGTGCCTCCTCCCGAGGAGACCCGCAGCCTTTTTCTGCTTAGTCCTGCTCGACTGCCTCCTGCGTCGGGCGTCCTTGAACAGGGCCAGCTGTGGGTCATCATCCTCCGCACTATCGGGCTCACGCAGCTGAGAGGAGGTCCCCGGCTGGGAGCTCTGCCAAGCCTGCAAGCCATCATCAGCCGGTTCGTCACCCCCACACACCTCCTCCCCCTCATCTGAGTCATCCGATACATCTGAGCCGGGTGCCGAACCCACAGGCTGACCCTGAGTCACAACAAATGCTGCCTCTGATCACTGTGACTTTTTATTAATAATTTTATTAAAGAATATGTTGTGTAGATGCAACTAATGCAAAGTATAACTGCAAAGATAAAAGAGAACTTTTTGAAGGAGAAAGATGTAACTTCCACCTTCATGCCAGCAAGTATAAACAACTTATCGCCGTCTCTTAAAATAAAACAATCTCTTCATTTCATATCTCGCCTCATTCTTCAATAAACATATCTTTAAATTCTCATCCTCCATCTTAGTCAGCAAAAGAGTGAGCATGAGGATCTGTGGTGGTGCAGTGGTTAGAATGCAGTATTCTGACTGCCAGGGGTTCGATCCCTACAGGTCAAGGTTGACTCAGCCTTCCATCCTTCCGAGATCAGTAAAAGGATGGGGGCAATACGCTGACTCTGTAAACCGCTTAGAGAGGGCTGTAAAGCACTGTGAAGCGATATATAAATCCAAGTGCTATTGCTAGAGCTATTAAGGGTTATCAAAAATAATGTTTTATAAACTCAATCTAATAAAGCTGCTTTAATTATTTAATTATTAATTATTATTATTATTAAATTATTAATTGTTTAATTCCTTTTACATTTATATCTCATTTTCCATTATTAAACAAATCCCCCAAATTTCATCATTCAAACCTAATCTTTAAAAATCCAATAACAGTTATCAGAGATAACTCTTTTAACTTTAAACAAATTTAATATTCAGCAAATGAACGGTTTCCTATATAATTCTTATATTTAAACAAAATTTTAAAACATCATCATTTAGTCCTGGTCAGAAAATAATCCATTAAAAATGTCCAGAAATCACATTATCTATTTTGATCTTGATTAAATAAACTAACTTTGTATTCCCTCTCCTTGCTCTTAACAATGTCAATCTTTAGTCCTTTCAAATATTGTCCAAACACTTGGTTTATTTTCATTTTCTCTTTGTCTCTTCTCACAAAATCACTGACAATATTAACAAAGAGAAAACTCCCTTTTTATGACCCTGTAATCCCTTAATTTGGGGTAGAGTCAAGTCAACTGGAAGGAGCTGAGCATTTACTGGCCAGATGCCCTTCCTGATGCCTATGGGGAGTTCACAGCAGATTTTTTTCTTTGCACCTTAGGAAAGAAACATCTTCTACTACCTAGGATTGAATTCTCAATGTTCCAAGTGAAAGGAAAGAGTCTTCACCACTAGATCATTATGCCACTCAATATAAAAAAATATCTTTTGTAGGTCCAATGTAGAAAGGTTAACAGCCAGTTAAATTTGAATATTCAATATTTCACTTCAGGTAATAGAGAAAGGATTGGTGATTATGTTCAGTAATTAATACATACCTTCCCAACAAAGGATTGTGAACTGTGGACCTCTGTCAAACAAGATATGATTGGGAAAGTTTTGTTTCAGATAATGTGTTGAATAAATTATCCCAAGAATATAGGGGAAGCCACAAGAAAAGAAATCAGATGGTAACTAGGCCTTTGACATAGGAAAATCAATAATAAATTTCAAGAAAGCTCTATTCTAACACACACCCTTTGAGATGTAACAATCTAGTCAGTTCATTTATTAGTGGCATGGAGAAAAGTGTGGCAAGAGGAAATCACCTTGACTTTGAAACCTTTTCTAATGCAAGGCCTTTAAAATCACAGAGAAGGAGATGGACATTTTAAATACTCAAAAATGTCAGCAGATAATCGGGTTATGTTCTCAAGAACATCTTACTGAGCCTGATGGAAAAGAGTTGCTGAATGCATGGTGAGAAGACTGCCTTCAAAGGTAGACCATGAAAATACAGCTTCCAAGATTAATTCAGCAATTCAGCCTGTATAACAAAGGAGTATGCTGGATTTGGATATTGGAGATGAGCTGAGAAGGGCTGTTTCACTAAAAGGAACATTTGGGGGCATTAGAATCCCATTTCAAGGTGGGTCTTCTTTTTGGTGAGATGAGCCAGTGTTGTGGTTGCAACTGCCCTTGTTTTCTAATTTGCTGAAAAAAAGAGTATTGTGTGTTCGTGTGTGTGTTGCTTCCTGATAATCACTGGTTTTCACCTTGCTAGCTACAATTTTTATATATTGAGACTTCACATTGAATACTCTTGAGAAATCTGTCCTCCCTTGATTTATCCATTCTCATAGGAAATTTTGTTTTCATGGAATTAAATCTATCCTCAATAGAGCAGTTCCCAAGGAGCTTTTCTTTGTTGGATGAAATTTGTGATTTAAGTTCAGTATGAAGCATATAATCAAACTTCAATCCTTTGTCCCTTCACCAGCAAGTGAAACTCTGCCTGGTTGTAGCTGCTCATCCTGCACTGCTATGGTAAATAAAGATTTCTTAACAAACCAAAGTAGGGTAATGTACTCTCAGAAGATAAATAAGATTTACAAAGATTGGTCTGGGTGGCCCTGGATGGTTTATGGAAAATGCATATTTATTAAAGGAATGAGTCTAGTTGATTACATTGTTAAAAGTGGTGGCTTGGTGGGGAGAAGAAATGAGGATCACTTTAGTCAGTTGTACCAGCTGACCACTAGAATTTGCTTGGATTTTTAAAGAATTCTGCACCAGAATTAATTCTGAAACATATATTTTCTCAGACAAGAATGTATATACAAAATCACAGAATATTAACTTTTTAAATAACCTCAGTGTGAAGACGGGGGGGGGAGATGAGTGAATGAGAGATTTGTAGCAAAAGTAAATACAGCAGGTAACACTTAAACCAACCTATCTCTTTTAGTAGGTATCCAACTTATTACAATCTAAATGACTAATGTATTGCATCATGATCCAACAACTCTACAATAGGACAGACTTCTTTTGGCTGCTATTTCCAAATATTGTTGCCTGCTCTTTCTAATTCATACCATTTCAAAAAAAAAGTTAGATCAAATCTGAGGCTCAAATAGGAAACTTTGGATCAACTGTTACCCTGGGAACTATGCTCTAGATGGAACAGTTTAATGTGTCAACACTGCAGGAATTCATTCTGCTTGGCTTCAGAGTTGGACAACAAGGACGTCTGCTGCTTCTCATCTCATTCACAGTGGTCTATGTCTTCACTTTGGTTGAAAATCTGGTCATCATCTTGGTAGTATCTGAAGATGCTCAGTTGTCTCATCTTCCCATGTACATTTTGCTGAGCAACTTTTCCTGGCTGGAGATCTGTTATGTAAGTGCTACAGTGCCAAGGATGCTCTTTGACCTGTCCTTCCCAGGTGGGGTCATTTCTTTTCATGCCTGCTTCATCCAATTTTATGTCTTCTTCTCCCTTGGCACCACTGAATGCCTCTTCCTCTCAGCCATGGCCTTGGATCGGTACTTGGCCATTTGCTGTCCACTACGGTACACACAAATTATGTCTAAAAAATTCTGTTTCCTCTTGGTGACTCTTTGTTGGATTATTGGCTTTCTCTGCTACATTGCCCCAGCATCCTTGATCTCCAGGTTGTCCTTTTGTGGTCCCAACTCTATTGATCACTATATCTGTGACTCTGGAGGACTTCTAGCCCTAGCTTGTCATCCCCCAGAATCTCTCTCTCTTTTCTGTTATGTCACCAGTTCTACCTTAATTCTAGGCACTTTCCTTTTCATTATGATCTCCTATGTGGGGATTATTTTCACCCTGGCAAAAAAATCTAGTGAAAACACTGGAAAAAAGGGCTTCCAAACAGTGTCTTCTCATCTAGCAGTGGTGACCATTTTTTACGGTTCTGTGGCCACAATGTACATTGGGCACACTGAAAAAAATCGTACTGAGAATATTAAAGTGATGACATTGTTCTACTCGGCTGTTGCCCCTTTGCTTAACCCCTTGATCTATTGTCTCAGGAATAATCAGGTGAAGGGTGCATTGTCTAGGGTCTTGAGAAAGAAGGGAGTTATATAGGGAAATAAAAGCAATTTTAATGAATTGTGTCAGGATCAATCATTAGTTATACTTGCTAGGATACATCAATAGCTGTGAAAGTCAGGAGGCCAACTTCAACTGTGGACAAAGAGGAATAACGAGATATTATACAAATTAATAGCAGGGAACCATTGCAGGGGCATAAAAAGTTAGTAGTAGGGAACCATTAAACTTTAACAGTAATATTAGCCTTAATACCAATACTATTAATTCTTGTAGTTTTAACAGTAGTAGAAATATTAATACCAATAATGCTGATTCTTGCAATTGTTATTTCAAAATAATATTTCAAGAAGGAAGTGATATAAGAACATTTCATTTGCATAGTTTGTCAAACTGTCTATTCTGGAAAACTTTAATAGTTCTTTTGAGTAAGAAATTGTTGAACTTATAACCTTCAAAAGGATACAGTTGATATCAGAAGATGTCAAGAAACACACTATGTTTTTAATACATTGCACTTGTTAATTGATAAAGTACTTGTAATTTATTTTGCACCTAACCTGTATCTACATAACTTGTCAGAATCCATTTATATCACATTTCATAAATGTATGGGTAGAATATTGTGCTTATTCTGGGGATTCTGCCATCCTCTCGATGGTTACTCAGATTGTAGAGGCTGTCTTCAAAGAGAAGGGTAGCTTTTGATCTGGGGGGGGGGACAGGGGGAGAGAGAGATCTGGATTGCATCTCCATTTGCAGCTGAAAAGGAAGAAGCAATAACAATAAGCACAAGGAGAGTTCTCTTTCCCACGAAAGGGCCTGACACCTAAGTAAATGATGTGAGCCTGACCAAATGGATGAGGGGAGGGGGCTGAAATGGGAATGCTTTATATATATAGGGTTGAAATGTAACTCTGTTAGATCCTGTCTTGTATTGCCACAATTGATCTCATCCTAGTAAACTTTTCCTTTTTGGACAAACTTGCATCCAAGAGTTCTTATTTCCTAAGATGTGGATTGAGGTGGGTCCTGACATAACTATTCTGTTTTCTCCTTTTTACCCCCACCTTCTCCTCTACCTCTCCCCAATTTAAATCCTGTCTAGCCAATTTATACATCTAATAAAGTGAACTGCAGTTCATGAAAATGTATGTCCTTTAATACATTTTGTTATTTGATAAAGATTCTTCTATACTCTTTTTCTCTGTGTGTGTCTCTCTCTTGGTTTGCTTTAAAAAACATGTGATTGTCATAAAAGTTTAGGTCAGGATTCAACCAACAAGGCTATTATTGGGTAGCATCCTAAAGAAAAGGCTGTTGGAAGCATGTTTGGAGGGGTTTGTGACAAGCCCCCCCACACCCCCATATTTATCAAGAACAACAAAACACCTCTACCATTGTTGTGAATTTTATGAAGGAAATTCAGAGTTTAGATATGAATTCTGAGTCCAAAATTCTTTCAATCTAAATGTACCACATTCTTCAAGCATGATATTTCCTATCATTCAACTAGTCTAAATATTGAGCATTGTTGTTAATTTTAAGCAAGAACAAAATTGGACATATAACTAGCTCTAGTGCCATCTACTGACTGAACTAGATTGTGACACTGAACTGCAACCAAGTATTTAAGGTTATAGTCAAATATAACTACGTATATTGTGCGAGTTTGATTCTCCATTGGGGATATTTCTAGGATAGATCAACCAATACTTTCTGGGAAAAGAATATTTTTCCATATAAACAGGTATATTCAAACCCCACAAATTCCACAAGGGGGAATTGTGAAAATGCCATAATTGGTACAACTGATCTGTTTGGTCAGGGAGAAAATATATTTACTTTTGGAATAATTAGAAAGCTTTTAAGATTTTATTACTAAAAGAAGAAAAAAGAGAAATGATGATTTATGGATGCAATGATTCAAAAAGATATGAATTAAATAAGGGATTGAAGGGATTTCTAGAATAGTTAAGAGGAGGGTAGTTTGTTTATATCTATTAAAAAGAAGGCTGAAAGTTATTTAGTTCCTGTGTTCAAATTTTTTAATAGTTTATCAAAATATAAAATACAGAAATGCAAAGAAAAATAAAGATAATGGGAAAATAACTCTTTTTTCCTTCTTTGCCTTCTCTCTCTTTTCTCCTTTTTTAAATTTATTCTTTTTCTATATGAAAAAACTGAAACAAAAATTACACACAGAGAGAGAAACAGACAGACAAAATCCAAATCATATAGGTTCCTCTTTCATATGACGCAGTGGCTCAGTGGGTTAGGATGCTGAGCTTGTCGATCAGAAGGTCGGCAGTTCGGTGGGTCGAATCCCGAGTGCCGCGTAACAGAGTGAGCGCCTGTTACTCATCCCAGCTTCTGCCAACCTAGCAGTTCGAAAGCACGTAAAAATGCAAGTAGAAAAATAGGGACCACTATGGTGGGAAGGTAACAGCATTTCGTGCGCCTTTGGCGTCTAGTCATGCCGGCCACATGACCACGGAGACGTCCTCGGACAAGTGCTGGCTCTTCAGCTTTGAAACGGAGATGAGCACGGGCCCCTAGAGTGGGAAACGACTAGCACGCATGTGCGGGGGAACCTTTACCTTTACCTTCATATGATATATTAGGGATTAAATGCTTATCTCATCACCTCTAAAGAATACCTGCCCCTTGTAGAAATTATTTCCACCCATTGTATTTTTCAGTTTTCTGAAGAAGCTTCTTGGATGAGGAGCAAAACATCTTTGTTAAGGAAAAAAACAAAGTCCAGTTGCCTTTTGACAAAGCACCTTTGAGACATCTAGTGGTCAACTTTTCTGAGCTCACAAGTGGAGAGAATGTGTTGTACAGGCGGCAGTCACATTTGAAATGTGACAGAAAAATATTCAGCTGCTAAAATAAAATAATAACAAACACCCAAGTAACTTGCAGACATTTTTCAAGATGCATTTTGCTTCACTGGATGGAAATCAGATATCAGAATGTCCATCCATCCTAACCCTGCATTAGGGATTAAGAACAGGCATTGCTGTTGCCAGGCTAAGAGACTTGGCCTTATATTGGTGTAGCTTTGTTGCCTTTGATCGCTGGATGTCAATCACTCCCCTTGGCCTTTAATCCATCTTCACCAATACATTTGCTTCCTTTAATCACCAAGAATGCATATTTGTTGAGATTGAATTGCATGCCTTTGTCTTCATTCAGGGCAAGAGCAGTGCTGAATAAATATCTAAGCTCTGCATTTGATTTTGCAATAATTTTAGGTCATACTTGCATAGATAATGAGTGCATTATGGTTTTTAATTTGAGAGGTGATTTGAGAGTGGCATCATTGCTGAAATCCTTATTAAACGTGACATTATTCTTTTTCCAATTTTGACCTTGATGATCCCTTCATTATTAGCTATGTCAGGTTTGTTTTCCATGCATTCATCAACGGTTAAGTAGTTGTGAAGGTTTTTACTAAGCCTCTCTCACAGTCATGTCCTGATCCATCTATGAAGATGAAAAACAAATTCCTGTTTACAGTATATCTAAGCCATTCTTGGAGTTTTTTTAAGGATTCTTTTTTTTGTGCTGCATAGATTTGTGTTAAGTTCCTTTTAGTTTAATGAGGGAAATGAATCTACTGAATCTAATCTTAATGGCATGGAGAAAAGTGCGGCAAGAGGAAATCACCTTGACTTTGAATCCTGTTCTAATGCAAAGCTTTAAAGTCATAGAGAAGGAGATGGACATTTTAAACACTTTAAAATGTCAGCTGGATATCGGGTTATGTTCTCAAGAACATCTTACTGAGCCTGATGGAAAAGAGTTGCTGAATGCATGGTGAGAAGACTGACTTCAAAAGTAGACCATGAAAATACAGCTTCCAAGATGAATTCAGCAATTCAGCGTGTATAACAAAGGAGCATGCTGGATCTGGATATTGGAGATAAGCTGAGAAGGGAAGGCTTGTTTCAATAATAGAAAGATTTGGGGGCATTAGAATCCCATTTCAAAGTAGGTCTTCTTTTTGGTGGGATGAACCAGTGTTGTGGTTGCAACTTCCCATTTTTTCTAATTTTCTACAAAAAGTGTTTTATGTTTGTCTGTGGATCCCTGAGAATCACTGGTCTTCACCTTGCCAGTTTCAATCTTTACACATTGAGTCTTCTAGTTGAATACCCATGAGAAACCTGTCCTCTGTTGATTTATTTACTCTCATAGGAAATTTTGTTTTCATGGAATTAAATCTACTCTCAAGAGAGCAGTTCCCAAGAAGGTTTTCTTTGTTGAATGAAATCTGTAGCAACCTTTCTGAAAAAAAATATGATTTAAGTTCAACATGAAACATATAATCAAACTTAAATCCTTTGTCCCTTCACCATCAAGTAAAACTCTGAGCACCAAAACATACTGCCGTGTCCTTGTCTGGTTGGAGCTGCTATGGTACAGAAAGATATCTTAAGAAACCAAAATAGGATGATGTAATTTTAGAAGATAGATTTAGTAAGATTTACTAAGATCTGAAAAATGGTTTGGACTGTTGAGGATAGTTTCTTGAAAAATACAGACTTTATTAAAGGAATGAGTCTTGTTGATTATTTTTTTAAAAAGTAGGGGGCGAGTGGGGAGAAGATGAGAGAATCACTCTGGATCAGTTTCCAATAGACTGTCTGTGTCAGCTAGAATTTGCTGGGATTTTTGAAGAGTATTGCACAAAGAAATGATTCTGAAACATATAATTTCTCAGACAAGAATGTGCATACAAAATGCTAACTAACAGAATACTAACCTTTTAAATAAACTCAGTATGATGCTAGAGGAGAGATGAATGGATGACAGATATCTAGCAAAAGTAAACACAGCAGGTAAGACTTAAACCAACTTATCTCTTTTAATAGGTATTCGACTTATTACAATCTAAATTACTAATAGAGAAATGTATTGCATCATGATCAAATAGGAAGCTTTGGATCAACCATTACTCTGGGAAATGTGCTCTAGATGGAACAGTTTAATGTGTCAACACTGCAGGAATTCATTCTGCTCGGCTTCAGAGTTGGACAACAAGGACGTCTGCTGCTTCTCATCTCATTCACAGTGGTCTACGTCTTCACTTTGGTTGAAAATATGGTCATCATCTTGGTAGTATCTGAAGATGCTCAGTTGTCTCATCTTCCCATGTACATTTTGCTGAGCAACTTTTCCTGGCTGGAGATCTGTTATGTAAGTGCTACAGTGCCAAGGATGCTCTTTGACCTGTCCTTCCCAGGTGGGGTCATTTCTTTTCATGCCTGCTTCATCCAATTTTATGTCTTTTTCTCCCTTGGCACCACCGAATGCTTCTTCCTCTCAGCCATGGCCTTGGATCGGTACTTGGCCATTTGCTGTCCACTACGGTACACACAAATTATGTCTAAAAAATTCTGTTTCCTCCTGGTGGCTTTTTGTTGGATTATTGGCTTTCTCTACTACATTGTCCCAGCATCCTTGATCTCCCGGTTGTCCTTTTGTGGTCCCAACTCTATTGATCACTATATCTGTGACTCTGGAGGACTTCTAGCCCTAGCTTGTCATCCCCCAGAATCTCTCTTTCTTTTCTGCTATGTCATAACTTCTGCCTTAATTCTAGGCACTTTCCTTTTCATTATGATCTCCTATGTGGGGATTATTTTCACCCTGGCAAAAATTTTTAGTGAAAACACAGGAAACAAGGGCTTCCAAACAGTGTCTTCTCACCTAGCAGTGGTGACCATTTTTTACGGTTCTGTGGCCACAATGTACATTGGGCACACTGAAAAAAATCGTACTGAGAATATTAAAGTGATGACATTGTTCTACTCGGCTGTTGCCCCTTTGCTTAACCCCTTGATCTATTGTCTCAGGAATAATCAGGTGAAAGGTGCATTGTCTAGGGTCTTGAGAAAGAAGGGAGTTATATAGGGAAATAAAAGCAATTGTAATAAATTACATCAGGATCAAGTATTAGTCATACTTGTTAGGATAGATCAATAGCTGTGAAAGCGGGGAAGCCAACTTCAACTGTGGGCAAAGAGGAATAATAAGATATTATACAAATTAAATAGCAGGGAACCATTAAATTTTAATAGTAAGGTTGTTTTTAATGCCAATAATACTTATTCTTACAGTTTTAATAGTAACAGTGATATGAATACGAGTAATGCTTATTCTTGCAGTTATTTCCAACTGTAATATTTTAATGAAGACCTAATATCAGAACATTCGAACTGTACCAGAGCTTTTAATGCCCACAGCATATCTCTAATTGACTGTAGGACTATTCCATTGCATGAGAAATTATTGACACCAAATACATCAAATCTCAAGAAACAGAATGGGTTTTTTATACATTACAGTTATTAATTGATAAGGAACTTGTAATCTGTTTTGCATGTAACTTGTATCTGCATAACTAACCTGTCTTCTCCTTTTTAATCCACTCCTTCCCCTCTACCTTTCCCCAGTTTAAGCTCTACTGCTGTCAAGCCACTCTGCATTTAATAAAGTGAACTGCAGCATCATGAAAATATATGTCTTTTAATAAATTTTATTACTTGGAAAAGATGCTTCAAAACTCCTGATATTTTTTTTTGCCATAGGAAGCATGTGATTGTCATAGAAAGTTTAGTTCAGGACACAACCAGCAAGGCTATGGATGGTCTATATTTGGCAGACCTCAAATAGTATAAAGCCCCTTCCAGCCCAATAACTCTATGATCTGTAGATATTGCTTAGCTCTTCCTTGTTCAGTTCCATTGTTTCACCTGATCATAGTTTACTCTTGGGAGATTTCCAAAGGCTACTCTTGCCATTTGTATTTGAAGGAGACAGAGGCTTATGCATTTTGTTCTTTGACAAGTAAAAATGCAGAGGGAAAACACAGGTAATTCTTGACTTACAAACACAGTTAAGTCAAAAAATTATGTTGCTAAGTGAGACATTTGTTAAATGAGTTTTGCCCCATTTTACAACCTTTCTTGCCACAGTTGTTAAGTGAATCACTGGAGTTGTTAAGTTAGTAACGTGGCTGCTAAGTGAATCTGGCTTCCCCCCTGACTTTACTTGTTAGAAGGTTATGAAAGTTGATCAAATGACCCTAGGACATTGCAACCATCATAAATATGAGCCAGTTGCCAAGCATCTGAATTTTGATTACATGACCGTGGGATTCTGCAATGGTCATAAGTATGAAAAATGGTCATAAGTCACTTTTTCAGAGCTGTTGTAACATTGAACAGTCACTAAGTCAACTATTGTAAGTTGAGGACTCTCTGTTCTCATAAGAATGTCAGCGGTGAATTAGGAAAAAAAATACTTGGATTTAAGATAGGAATGGGAAGAACCTTGACTTATTAATTCCTGCATTGCTAGGAACTGGATATATATTATGCAAACATTTTTACTTATCATACAGCATTACCCCCATCACCACCAGCCCAAGCAACAATTGTAATAGACAATGATTACCATTATTATTCCTGCAGAATGGAAACTGAATTTAAATCACACTCAACATGGAATTAATGATTAGGACAATTAGTAGCATATATCCCTGTAATAAGGAAAAAGGCGCCCTTTGGGTCGAATCATCTCTTTCACTGAGTTACCTCAGTTCTGAGGTAACCCAGGCTGGGGGTGAATAGCAATTGGCAAAGTAGGTCTCCATGCTGCCACCTCTTCTTGGTAAACCGAGTTTCTTCCTTCCCCACCAGCCTTCTGGGAACCAGGAGAAGATTGAAGGGGTGACCCTCATCCCACCATGGATCTAACTAAATACAGAAGAAAAACTCAAACTCAAAATTTGGGGAATCTGCGGCTCAACCAAGCTGAGGCAGGTGCCACAAGGCCATTGGTCTGTTCCAGAATTGAAACAAAAAACCAACTTTATTAAAGGCACCAAAAGAAAGCAACTTTCCATTCACACAACGTCCTGTTTCAATATAAAAAAAACCTAATTCTAACCCAATTCTAAACAGAGCTAAACTATTCCATTTCTAGCCTTGCCTGAGGCCATCCCTCATCCAGGACTCCATCCAACTCCCTCACAAAAGAAGTCCAAAACGTTTCCCGCCAAAACCCAATGAAAACCCCTTTCTTTTCTTCAATTGGCTGTCAGGGGTCATGTGACTCCCTCTGAGTATATCAGGCTTTCCTCACTACAGCCACAATGAAACTTAAGGCAGCTAACATAATGTAAAGATAAAGAAGAATCCAAGTAACATACTAAGAGAACAGTTTAAAATGTGGAGTCTTGGAATTGGGACGAGTTGTACATTTTAGTTCAATATGTAACTAGTTTGCAGTGTTATTTTGCCAGGTGGTTGCCCCTTTGCAAAGGATACATGCTTTCAATCCAATTAAAGTGGGAATATTTTTAGGAAAGTAAATATTGCTTTAGCATACCCTACCCCATAGTGCAATTGTAAATGAACCAAATATTGGAGAACAGGCTACTTCTCTTTATTGCTGTTTCCTTGAAAGGAAATCAAGACAGGATCACCTTGGGTTTGGAATAAAAAAATTTTGGGGAAATAAAGAGCACATGACATTATGGATTATTGCAGCTAACACAGAACCTGAAGAAAGCAGGATCCATGCCATGTGGGAAGAAGACATGCAGAACAATCCTCAGAAATATTGTTTTATTGGCAAACAGCATTTTTTTGATAATCAACAGGCTGCCAAAACTGAAATGCTAGTGCATACAATGGGCATTTCCATGGTAGCACACACATTCAGGAATACACCTGAAGTTTCCCTCTTGTAAACCTACAATAAAGTCCTTTGGGCTCTTTGCTTGATTGTCCTAAAGGTGTTTTTCCAAAAGACAACTGGACTTTCTTGTTTTTTTTTCTTTGAAAACAGTTCTGAAGAACTGAACTGAAGAACTGAACTGAACTGTAAAACTGAAGAAGCTTCTTGGATGAGAAGCGAAATGTTTTCAAAGAAAAAAACCCAAGAAAGTCCAATTGTCTTTTAGAAAAACACCTTTGGGACAACCATGACCTGGATGATTGAGAAGCTCCATAGATACTCTTTACCTGATTGGTCCTGCAGGGAAAGGACCATGTCAGGCACTCAGAAGGAAATTGTCCTTCCTGAATTATGATGAAGTCCTTGGGCAGAATCTTCCCAAGGGGAAAAGATGGGTTAAATCCTACTGAGGTGTGGAAAGGGAATGTTTTTGAAGAGAAGAGACTTTCCATGCATTTGCTCTGCTCTTTTGCCTGGAGCACGAGGCTCTGATGGTGGATATTGTGGGAGGATAGAAAAGGATGGAGGATTTAGTATATTATTTCTAAGCTTCTACTGCCAGCAATGCAGAGAGGTCACGTAACAAAACAACAGGATCTGACTTGAGTACAATACATTACACTTTGATTTCAGTAGGTCTATTGGTGAGACTGCCTCAGGCTCTTAGCAAAAATGCTGGGTTGGGAGCTATGTTAGGATTTTGCAAGGGATCCTGGATGGACAGGAGACTTTGTACTCAGGCTGTGTTAAGATTTTGCAGGGGGATCGTGGAAGGGAAAGTAATTTAGAAAATCTTTAGAGCAATGCAGTTTTTCTGTGGGTGAAGGAAGGATGGGCTCAAATGTTTTCTGCAACATATCTCTGAGTCAATGGTGGAAGCCAGAAAAATATGTCGATGAGCAGTGCTTTTTTTTGTAAAAGAAAAAGGTGCTGGAACTCACACGTCATACAACCTGCCTTGCCTATACTACAAGGTTCCATCCAAAAAAGGTGCCAGAACTCTGTTCTGGGCGTTCTATGACAAAAAAGCCCTGTTGATGAGAAATGCTTTTTAAATATGATATTGGTATAATAATAACTCAAGGAGAAAACCATATTACAGTAATTTGCCAATAGAGAAAACCATGGTTATTGTGGAATGGGAAAGAAGCTATTTCAATCCCAGCATTCCTATTACCATTAGTCTCCCCCAGCCCTCTCTCTCTCACACACAAAGAGAAATTGCTATATTTGCAAGTAGATTTCAAGTAGCCAAGAATAAATGTACCATAGAGATTTTTTTTATGCTCACAGTAAAACAAAGGAGCATATTTTCCAAGTCTAGGAGAATTAGTCAAAATATCATAATAAAACAGATAATCATTTCTCCTTTTTTTAAGCAAAGAAATATTTCTGCCCAGGTATTCAATTCAATTTTACACACTGCATCCAGAATAATGGAAGGTATTCTTCATGCAGTCTCGTCTACTTTATCCATTTCTTCCTTGGTGAAATAAGGGACGTGGTGATTCAGTGGGTTAGGACGCTGAGCTTGTCGATCAGAAGGTCGGCAGTTTGGCGGGTCGAATCCCGAGTGCCGCGTAACAGAGTGAGTGCCTGTTACTTGTCCCAGCTTCTGCCAACCTAGCAGTTCGAAAGCACGTAAAAATGCAAGTAGACAAATAGGGACCACTACGGTGGGAAGGTAACAGCGTTTCGTGCGCCTTTGGCGTCTAGTCATGCCGACCACATGACCACGGAGACGTTCTCGGACAAGCGCTGGCTCTTCGGCTTTGAAACGGAGATGAGCACTGGCCCCTAGAGTCGGAAACGACTAGCACGCATGTGCGGGGGAACCTTTACTTTTACCTTAAGTATTGCCATCCAGAATTGATTAAGGTGTTTCTGATCCAGCTTTAACACCATCTATTAGGAAAGGACTGAAGAAGCTTCTTGGGTGAGAAGTGAAATTTCTTCAAGGAAAAATAAAGAAAGTCCAGTTGCCTCTTGAAAAAAGCATCTTTGAGACAATCATGACCTGGATGACTGAAAATCTCCATGGACACTATTAGGAAAGTCACATATTTTGAACCAATGAGACAATCGGGACAATTTGCATTTTCTTCTCTGTATCACATGTTCAGAGAGTCCATGAGTCTTAGATCTTTTATACTTTCAGACCAATCAGACCCTTTCTTTTCCCTAAATGAATTAAGAAGAATTTGGATTTTTTCCCCAGTCAGGTTTACTGGATTTCCACTGTGATCTTTTTCAGCAGAAATCTTATCATTCTTCTGAGCAACTTGCTCAGTGTCTCTTTCACCTTGTCATTCCTCAGACAGTAAATCAAGGGATTGAGAAATGGTGTGACAGCAGTATAGAAGACTGTAGTCGCCTTACTAATGTTTGGGTGGCTTTCACCATGTGGAATTATATACATTGCTCCTACAGTACCGTAAAAAAGTGTCACCACCAAGAGATGCATAGAGATGGTAGAGAAGCCCTTTCTGCACCCACTTTTGCTGAAGGATTTCATCAAAGTGTAGATCACATTACCGTAGGAGAATATCACAAAGAAGAAACTGACTAAAAACATAGTTTGCATGCTAATTTGCATGACTAGTGGAGCTTTCCCAAGAGGAGGACAAGCTAAGGAAAGAATTGGCACAGGATCACAGACAAAGTGGTCAATGCTGTTGTCTCCACAAAAGGACAATTTGGAGATCAAAACAACTGGGAGAAGGAATCCTAAAAAGCCAACCAACCAACATCCAACTATCAATCTATAGCAGAAATTTGGGGACACAATATTGGGATAATGCAAGGGATGACAGATGGCTAAATAGCGATCTAAGGCCATGGCTGAGAGGAAGGAAAATTCAGTGTTGCCAAGTGAGAAGAAAATATAAAATTGGAAGAAGCAGGCATGGAAGGAGATGACCTGGTTTTGGGTTGCCAAATCGAAAAGCAAGCGAGGAATACTGGTGGTTACATAGCAGATCTCCAGCCAAGAAAAATTGCTCAGCAAGATGTACATGGGGAGTTGGCTCAACTGACCATCTATATGGACCACAGTGATGATGGTGCTATTTTCCACCAAAGTGAGCACATAAAGGATAATCAAGAAAGCAAAGAGCAGGAATTGTTTCTCCTGATCCATTCCAAATCCCAGCAAAATGAATTCCTGGACTCCAGTCCCATTGGTCAACTCCATCTAGAATCATATATGAGAATTGCTCTTATATAAAGATACATTTGTTATTATCTCAGATGTCTATCAGATTAGCTTGAAAGAAAACATAAATTCATGAATGTGAACAGTTACTGTATGTCCATTTAACAATCAGTTGCCATATTTTTCTACAAATTGCCAGAAACTATAGAGCTCTACTATATCTTTGCTAATGTCCAGCAAAGAAGATGGATTGTTCCAATATTTATCTGCATCATATAGATGCATGACACTTTGAAAAAAGGTTGCTCTAAAGTTTAATTATAATATTTGAAAAGCACTGGGTTTTCTTCCAGAAGCTAGAAAGGTGTGTTTAAAGGTTACTTAAAAAAACAATATGAAACAATAACAGAACAAACATTAGCATTCAAGAATCAAGATCAACTAATGTATCAAACCTGTTTTGTCCTGTTACCAAAAACAATACCGTATGATTACAGATTATATTTCATCTTTACTTTGAAAGCATTTGCTGATGCTTCTGACACTTAATTCCCACAGAAAACAGTGGATATTGGATATTATCGCCTCTAGATGAGATGGGTGGCCCATAGATCAAACAAACAAACAAACAAACCAAGTTTTCCCATTGAAAGGCTTTTTAATCTTTTCTTTCAAATCGAAGAGAATGGTATTTTCATTAAACTCTAAAGCTCTGGGAAGCCTTTTAACTAATTTTCTCTGTACCTTGTTCTGATTTATGATGCTTGCATATTTGATCCTTGATTATTTTATTGCCTTTGGAAAGTTGGTAGCTATTTAGCTATTTTTCATGCGAAGGGTGGTTTGGCTTGGTGGGTGCGGTGGGAGGGATGGAAGAAGTGAGGGAGAAAAGCAAAACTACAGGAATCCACCTGCCTCTGCCCCAAAGACACCTTGTACATTATAAATACGGTCAGCAGCATTTATCAACACCATTCCTTTGGCAGGATGGGATGAGCAAGCTTTATGCTGGTATAACTTTCTTCCAGTGTCAGTTGCCACTTTTATGCTTGCTTGTGCTTTGCTGCCATGTGGTGACAGGTTGCTACGAACTGTGGGGATGGGGAATGAAGGGGGAAGAGGCTTGGGGAAAATGAAAGTAAGTGCTGTATTTCCTTGAGACACTGCCTCAAGGTCACCCAGTTGGAAGAAGGACGGAGCCACATAATAATAATAATAATAATAATAATAATAATAATAATAATAATAATAATAATAATAATAATAATAATAATAATAAGAATAAGAATAAGAATAAGAATAAGAATAATAATAATAATAAGAAGAAGAAGAAGAAGAAGAAGAAGAAGAAGAAGAAGAAGAAGAAGAAGAAGAAGAAGAAGAAGAAGAAGAAGAAGAAGAAGAAGAAGAAGAAGAAGAAGAAGAAGTTGGAAGGGACCTTGGAGGTCATCTAGTCCAATCCCCTGCTCAGGCAGGAAACCCTATACCATTTCAGACAAATGGCTGTCCAGTCTCTTCTTAAAAACTTCTGGTGTTGGAGCATTCACCACTTCTGGAGGCAGGTTGTTCCACTGGTTAATTGTTCTAACTGTCAGGAAGTTTCTCCTTAGTTCTAGGTTGCTTCTCTCCTTGACTAGTTTCCATCCGTTGCTTCTTGTCCTGCTTTCAGGTACTTTGGAGAATAGCTTGGCTCCCTCTTCTTTGGGGCAGCCCCTGAGATATTGGAACACTGCTATCATGTCACCCCTCACCCTTCTCTTCGTTAAACTACACATACCCAATTCCAGCAACCGTTCCCTATATGCTTTAGCTTCCAGTCCCCCAATCATCTTTGTTGCTCTTCTCTGTACCCTTTCTAGAGTCTCGACATCTTTTTTACATCATGGTGACCAAAACTGGATGCAGTATTCCAGGTGTGGCCTTAGCAAGGCATTGTAAAGTGGTATTAGTACTTCACTTACCAAACAGGGCTTAGACTGACCATTATGAAAACATCTTGCCTGAGTCTGATTGGTTACACTGTGGTGGACAATGAGGGAGGGAAAAGTAGAATAGGAATTTTGGAGTGGATTCTCAGTTCTGGCTTTGCACTACTGCACTACTTGATCTCTAATAAACTATACCTTTGTCAAAAAATGGAGCCAAGGATCATTTCTATTTAAGTTGAGGCAGATCTGACAGCCAATTCAACTGGGGGATCACACTTAAACTCAATTGTAACAAACAGCTCTAAAGGTACATTAGTATTATGTTTATAAAATCCACACATGCATTTCCCATGCTCACATATTCTATTGCCAGATATTTCACATTCTCCTGCGTATTCTCAGCAAGTTGTATTAATAGCCAATCCCTGTCATTCTTTTCTTGTTTTGCATACTATTGCTATGACTTTTACTACTTAGTTTGTCAGTGGTTATTCCTAAATATTTATAACAGGTGGAAATTTGAACAGTAAGTCATAAAATAAATTTTTCCTGATTTAGGAGATACCGTATATTACCCTTGAGTATGTTACCTTCTTAAAGGGCAGACATATTTTTTTCTGCGGACTTATACAGAATCCTGAAAAATTCTATTGTGCTTTCAAAAATAACAGAGGTACTCTGCTCATACATTGCAAAAACATTTTTTATGAATTATTATGTATGTCAATGGCATAGTTTTATAAGCTTTGCAGATCCTGATTTCAAATTCATTTATGGGTGAGTGGACATTTGTACTCAGTTTAAACCATTATATTAGAAGGAGTCCTCGACTTACAATCTCAATGGAGCCAAAATTTATGTTGCAAAATGAAACAGTTGTTAACTGAGTTTTGCCCCATTTTACAACCTTTCTTGCCACAGTTGTTAAGTGAATCACTGCAATTGTTAAGTTAGTAACACAGTTACTAACTTCCCCATTGACTTTGCTTGTCAGAAGGTCACAAAGTGATCATACGATGCTGAGACAATGGAACTGTCATAAGTTCATGCCAGTTGCCAAGCTTCTACATTTTCATCATGAAATCACGGGAATGCTGCAACAGTTCGTAAGTGTGAAAAATAGTCATATGTCACTTTTTTCAGTGACACTGTAACTTCGAAAGGTCATTAAACATAGTGTCAGGGACTTAATGCTTAATTTTACTTACATTATTTTATTAATAACAACATAAAGTTAATAGCAACAATCAACTACCAACTCAGACAAAAAAATCAAACAAACAACAGCCTAATCAAGGAACTACTAAGAACACTTCCACTAACACTGACCGTGCAAACCAATACTATATAAACAGAGAACAAATCCTAAATTCTTCTAACCCTAACCGTCATCCTAGCTGGGTAATGAAATATCTGCAAGAAAGCCATCAAGTTCAGAGAACATAAAGCACTCCACAATTCAACCCTGGAATTAAAATATTCACTTCTATTGGTGTTCTCCCTGAACCATGAAAAAAAGAGAGTACAAAGGGTAGGATAAACAGATGAAACAATGCCCATAACTACTACAAGGATAAGAAAAGTCTGGAAAGCTCATATATTTAGATCTAGGATGCAATTATATTCATTGCAAGGCAAATATCTGTTGGCGATATTCAGAATGGAATTTGTGCCCAATATAATTGATTATATAGCACCAGATCTCATGAATTATAGAGAAAGCCTTTACTGATCAGTTGTGGACCTCTTATACTTTTACTTTGCATTTTTTGGTTCATAAAATCGCATTTCCATTAAACCCAGTAAGCAATCCCTACTGGAAGTGATGGGTGACAAATCTTTTGAATTTCAGGATATCTAGTATATCCGTTTTGCAATTTTTTACTGGCAGGTTTGCAAAGAGGTTCCAATGGCGTTTCTAATCAAAATTTCTTACTCATCCTTAGTTCCAAAGGTCCTCTGTCTCTCTGTATGTGTGCGTATACCTTTTGCTGTACATTTCAGCAGCAAAATGTGTGAACAGGGGTCATGCAGGAAAAATCAAGCTGCGCTTTGCAGAATAATATAGAGACAAATGGCAATCTCCTTATACCTCCCTGAATATATAGTGGAGAATGATGAATAGTTAATGAAGTAGGAAAAGATGATTAGGGGACTGGAAGCTAAAACATACAAAGAACGGTTGTAGGAATTGGCTATGTCCTGTTAAACGAAAAGAAGGACTAAGGATGATATAATAGCAGTGTTCCAATGTCTAAGGGGCTCCCACAAAGAAGAAGAGGTCAACCTATTTTCAAAGTACCAGAAGGCAGGACATGAAGCAATGGATGGATACTAATCAAGGACACAGCCAACCTAGAACTAAGGCGAAATATCCTAACAGTGGGAACAATTAACCAGTGAAACAGCTTGCCTTCAGAAGTTGTGGGTGCTCAAACACTGGAGTTTCTTAAGAAGAGACTGGACAGCCACTTGTCTAGAATGGTATAGGGTCTCCTGCTTGAACAAAGGGTTGGACTAGAACAGTGGCCCCCAACCTTTTGGGCACCAGGGACTGGTTCCGTGGAGAGAGGTTTTTCCATGGACCAGAGGGGGTGTGATTTCATGTATTGCCTGCATCCCGCGGATGGGGCTTCGCTTGTTTGTGTGGCCCAGTTTCTGGCATGCTGCAAACTGGGACAGGTCTACAGACCGGGGATTGGGGACCCCTGGACTAGAAGACCTCCAAGGTCCCTTCCAACTCTGCTATTAAAACTTCCTTAGATATTTTCTTCAAAAGATAGGTTTGAGGTAAGGTTGGTATAAATAGAATTCTTTCTCCCAAGATTATGTTATTTCATTGCAAATTGGCCTTGCATATTCCCAAGTTCCATTTCCAGATAATGATAAAGGTCATCTGGGAGAATCTTTCTACAATATTTCAGCTCTTACTTATTACACATACATAAGGAGCCTTTCTACTATCAATCTCACAGTATGATTTTATTCTGCATCAGTCTTCTAGACAAGTACCAATAATATACAGCAACCAATGTTTGTAATGAGCTTACTGTCGTAGAGAACAATATTTTTACTCTGCTAAGGTATGAAACTTGAAATTCTATTTATGAGAACTGTTGGGTAGGAAGAAGAGATAAATGAACTATAATGTGGGTGACATTTCCACTTAAATCTTTAATGTCTTTGGCACATTCCCATCATATGTCAAGAGCCGAAGAGATTTTCATAGCTTTCCCATTTGTTGTATTGACACAAAGTGTCAAACAACACCTAGCTACCCAGTTTGTTATGACAGTTAATAGCACATTCAAAAAAAAGAAGGAAGGTTATAAAATTACATAAATAAAATAAATAAAGCATAAAGCATGTTTCTTGTTCTGCAGATATCAAGCACCATGGTACTGTTCTATTCTTCAATGGACTTTGTTATGAGTATCTAACCTCATTATTTTAATTGTCAATGTGAGGCATAACATTGAGTTAGGTTTATGATATATAAAATAATTACATCGCAGCCCAAGGTATGGCTATAATGACTAGATAAAACTTTTGAAGCTCAAATATTTTGGCCACCAAATGAGAAGAGAGGACTCACTGGAGAAGAAGCTGATGTTGGGAAAGATGGAAGACAAAGGAGAAGAGGATGACAGAGGGTAAGATGGTTAGATAGCATCATCAATGCAGTGGGTGTGCATTTGGCCAGACTCAAGGGGACAGTGGAGAACAGGGAAGCCTGGCTTGCTGTGATCCATGGGTTGATGAAGAAATGAACCTTATTTAGCAACTGAACAACAACATATAAATCTTTTAATTTTTTTAGAAGCATTTTTATGAGATAGTGTTTTTATTATATGATTCCAGATGGAGCTGACCAATGGGACTGCAGTCCAGAAATTCATTTTGCTGGGATTTGGAATGGATCAGCAGAAACGCCTCTTGCTACTTGTTTTCTTGATTATCCTTTATGTTTTAACATTGGTTGAAAACAGCACCATTATAACCCTGGTCTGTCGAGATAACCATCTGGGTCAGGTTCCCATGTATATCCTGTTGAGCAACTTTTCCTGGCTGGAGATGTGTTATGTGACCACCACAATTCCTCGCATGCTTTTTGACCTTGCGACCCATAACCAGGTTATCTCTTTCCATGCTTGCTTCCTCCAGTTCTACCTCTTGTTCTCTCTTGGTACCACTGAATTCTTCTTCCTCTCAGCCATGGCTTTAGATCGATACTTAGCCATCTGCCACCCACTGCATTACCAGATCATCATGTCCCCACATTCTTGTTATATTCTGGTAGCTACTTGTTGGATCCTTGGTTTCCTGGGCTATATCACGCCTGTTGTTTTCCTCTCTAAGTTATCCTTCTGTGGACCTAACATTATCGATCATTTTTTGTGTGACCTCATTCCCCTTCTGTCCTTGGCTTGTCCACCACTTGGAAAAGCTCCTTTGATTTGTCAAATTATTATGAACATTCTATTTTTAAGCAATGTTATATTTGTTATGCTATCCTATGGCATTGTGATTTACACCTTGATGAAATCCTGCAGTAAAGGGAATTCTAGGAAGGGCTTCAACACTATATCTGTGCATCTTTTAGTGGTGACCCTTTTCTACAGCACAGTAGGTGCAATGTACCTAATTCCAGCTGGAGAAAGCCATTTAAAGATTAATAAGACAATAACACTCTTCTATGTTGCCATCATACCTTTTCTTAACCCCTTGATCTACTGCCTGAGGAACAATCAGGTGAAGGAGGCACTGCACAGATTATTGATAGAAGTATCAGGCTTGATAATGTCAACAATCACAGTGTAAAAAAGATCAATGTCTCCGGGTGGTAAAAAAAATCCAAGTTACGTTTACTTTTCTACATACATGAGAGAGGATGTAGCCCTGAATTCATACAATTTCCCTCCTTATTTCTCCTCAACTGTCTCACACAAAAATCAATGCAAAATCCTACATTTTCCTTGACAAGTTGGTTCCAAGGAAATGAGTTACTACTTGGCTGTTGGATGGCTGTGACAATAGACTCTAAATAAATCACTCCACTCTTAATTTGCAACACTTCTTATCTTGCGGTAATTCAGCATGAGAATTATTTTATTTGAAAAGAAAAATTGGTCTAGACCAATTTTCTTTTCCAGCATGAGTTAAATGGGGAACATCTAGATTAAACTATTTGTCTACAATGAAATTAATCTTTGCCAACCATATTACTATTTGCTAGAAATAAGGAGAAATTTCCTGACAGTGGAACAACTTGCCTTCAGAAGTGTTCCAGCACTGGAGATTTTAAAGAGGAGATTGGATAGCCATTTGTTTGGAGTAGTATAGTGTTTCCTGCTTGAGCAGGGGGTTGGACTAGAAGATCTCCAAGGACCCTTCCAACTCTGTTATTCTGTAATTTTCTAATTCTATTGGCTATTGATGAATCTACTGGTGAAAAAAATGCTTATTTTGCTTATTTTCCCTCCTGGAAGACCTTTTAGTTTAGATTTAGATTTAGATTTAGATTTTATTAAATTTATATGCCGCCCTTCTCCCCAAGCACTCAGGGCGGCTCACAACAATAAAAAATTAAAAAACATAAAGTAAAAAATTTAAAAAAGAATTAAACAATGGATGTAATAAATAAATGACAATTTAACCCAATAAAAGCCAAATTTAAAACCATAGTCAGTCCAGGCCCGCTTGTTGGAATATCCATGTCTTCAGGTCACGGTGGAAGGACCGAAGATCAGGGGCCGTCCGCAACTCCGAAGGCAGTTCATTCCAGAGTGTCGGCGCGCCCACAGAACGGAACCCTGAGGAGGCCGACTCTGTGGGAGCGAACCGGGCGAAGGGAGGTTGACAATGGCAGCAGTTTAATCTGCAAACAAATCAGTTTTCTACTTGTTATGGAATTTTAGTCTGATCGCTTGATTGTTGGTGAAGTGCTTCAAGAAGAATTCACATTTTTATTTCTTGCATTATATTCAGAATTGGGGGCATTATCAGAGTGGATAGAAAAATGAGTTTAAAGACACAAAGTAGTATACAGTGTTTTGAAATATCCATGACTTCCTAGTAGTTGTGAAGCTAATGTCCTTTCACATACAGAAATCTAGGTAGACAGATTGTTCATCATGTTGGGGGCTGATGTTTTTTACAGTATTGACATAAAGTATAACTAGTCATGTCTTGGTCAGGAAGATTACTTAAAAAATGTTTCTTTGGAGAAAAGCCACCAGAAGACAAAGGAGACAGAGATATGTGAAACTAAGAATAAAGATGTATTTGTTTCATATAAATGTGGCAGGGCCCAGCTGACCTAGGTTTCTATCTATCTATCTATCTATCTATCTATCTATCTATCTATCTATCTATCTATCTATCTATCTATCTATCTATCTATCTATCATCTATCTGTTGGATGAGAAATTGCCAGAGGTCCAACAGCTGCAAAGAAGTACAAAATAAATGAGAAAGAACTGAGCAGAAAGTTGTGATGACAGTAGTGACTATCTTCAGTTCTGCTGTGATGCCTTTTGTGACCCTCATCGTCTACTGTCCAAGGAACAATCAAACACTGGGCACTATCTAACAAAATGAAATTCAATGGTGAAAAAAGTAAGGTTCTACATTTAGGCAGGAAAAATCAAATGCATAGGTATAGTATAGGTGGTACCTTGCTCAATAGTAGTAACTGTGAGAGGGATCTCGGAGTCTTAGTAGACAATCACTTCAATATGAGCCAGCAGTGTGCTGCAGCTGCCAAAAAAGCCAACACAGTGCTAGGCTGCATTAACAGAGGGATAGAATCAAGATCACGTGAAGTACTAATACCACTTTACAATGCTTTGGTAAAGCCACACCTGGAATACTGCATCCAGTTTTGGTCACCACGATGTAAAAAAGATGTTGAGACTCTAGAAAGAGTACACAGAAGAGCAACAAAGATGATTAGGGGACTGGAGGCTAAAACATATAAGGAACGGTTGCTGGAATTGGGTATGTGTAGTTTAATGAAGAGAAGGGTGAGAGGTGACATGATAGCAGTGTTCCAATATCTAAGGGGCTGCCACAAAGAAGAGGGAGCCAGGCTGTTCTCCAAAGCACCTGAAAGCAGGACAAGAAGCAACGGATGGAAACTAGTCAAGGAGAGAAGTAACCTAGAACTAAGGAGAAACTTCCTGACAGTTAGAACAACTAACCAGTGGAACAACCTGCCTCCAGAAGTGGTGAATGCTCCAACACTGGAAGTTTTTAAGAAGAGACTGGACAGCCATTTGCCTGAAATGGTATAAGGTTTCCTGCCTGAGCAGGGGGTTGGACTAGATGACCTCCAAGGTCCCTTCCAACTTTATTATTATTATTATTATTATTATTATTATTATTATTATTATTATTATTATTATTATTATTATTATTATTATTATTATTATTATTATTATTATTATTATTATTATATGAAGGAGGTCATGGCAGGGTCCTGAAAAGAAATGAAGAATTTCTGGAAAGGAAAGTGACAGTTTAGGGGCTGAGGAATATAGGGTAAAGGAATTATGTGAGAAATAAATGAGATTGGAGAAGAGATCAAGAAGAGTTAATTTTATTTTTGTTCAATTTATGACCTACTTTTCTCCAGAAGCTCAAGAGAACAAAGTATTCCGTCCTCCCTTTTTTCCCTACAGAACTCTGCTAGATACATGAGTTTCCAAGTTTAACATCTTAACTCCTGCAGTGATGTTATTTATTGCATTTATATACCGCCCTTTCCCTGAGGACTCAGGGCGATGTCCCAATATCTTTTGAAAAGTCAAAACACATAGTGTGCATAACATTTTTGTTTCATACGTTATGTACCATCTTTGCAAATCAAGACTATTTGGGCTATCACCACTTTTCTTAAAAGTATATTCTATTTTTTATTTATTTATTTATTTATTTATTTATTTATTTATTTATTTATTTATTTATTTATTTATTTATTTATTTATTTATTTATTTATTTATTTGATTTTATATACCGCCCTATTTCCGAAGGACTCAGGGAGGTTTACAGGGCGAATTAAACAATACAAATAAATACAATTAAAATAGAATTAAATTAAGACTAGCCCACAATTAAAACAAATTAAAAAAATTTAAAATTAAATTAAAACCCCCTGAGTCCAGGCCAGAAAGATCAAATAACCAAGTTTTCAGGTCCCGGCGAAACGAGCGAAGGTCCGGGACAGTCCAAAGCTCCACCGGCAGTTCATTCCATAGGGCAGGCGCGCCCATAGAGAATGCCCTCCCCCTTGGAATCACCCGCCGGCATTCCCTAAATGGCGGAACCCTAAGGAGGCCCTTCCTGTGGGAGCGCACAGGACGATGGGAGGCTGATGCTGGCAGCAGGTGCTCCCTGAGATAATCTGGACCCATGCCATTTAGGGCTTTATAGGTCATCACCAGCACCTTGAATCTGTATTCTAAGAAGAAGATGAGCACCGGCCCCTAGAGTTGGAAATGACAAGCACGCATGTGCGGGGGAACCTTTACCTTTACCTTTTAAGAAGAAGATGTATAGAATCACAACTCATATATCAAACACCATTTGAATCAATGCCAGTTCCATGAAATGAGTTCAATAAATAAATGTTAATTATAATTAGAATAGAATAGAATAGAATAGAATAGAATAGAATAGAATAGAATAGAATAGAATAGAATAGAATAGAATAGAATAGAATAGAATAGAATAGAATAGAATAGAATAGAATAGAATAGAATAGAATAGAGCTGGAAGGGACCTTGGAGGTCTTCTAGTCCAGCCCCTTGCTCAAGAAGGAGAACCTATATCATCTCAGACAAGTGACTGTCTAGTCCAGGGGTAGGCAACCTCGGCTGTTTTATGACTCATGGACTTCAACTCCCAGAATTTCTGGGAGTTGAAGTCCATGAGTCATAAAAGAGCCGAGGTTGCCTACCCCTGGTCTAGTCTCTTCTTAAAAATCTCCAGTGATGGAGTAGCCACGATTTCTAGAGGCAAGCTGTTCCACTGGTTAATTGTCCTCACTGTCAAGAAGTTTCTCCTTAATTTCAGGTTGCTTCTCTAATCAGTTTCCAACTATTGTTTCTCCTCCTTCCCTCTGGTGCTTTGGAGAATAATTTGACCCCCTCTTCTTTGTGGCAGCCCCTCAAATACTGGAAGGCTGCTATCATGTTTCCCCTATTTCTTCTTTTCTTTAGACTAGCCAAACCCAAATCCCGCAGCCGTTCTTCCTATGTTTTGGTCTCCAGGCCTTTGAGCATCTTAGTTGCTCTTTTCTGATTTTTTTTTCCAAACTCTCAACATCTTTTTTGTGATATGGTGACCATAATTGGCTGCACTATTCCAGGTATGGTCTTACTAGGGTTTTATAAAGCAGTACTAATACTTTGTGTGATCTTGATTCTATGCTTCTGTTTGTACAACCCAGGATTGTGTTAGCTTTTTTGGTTGCTGCTGCACACGGCTGGCTCATAGTCAAGTGATCGTCCACTAGGACTCCAAGGTCCCTCTCACAGTTACTGCTTTTGAGCCAGGTCTCGCCCAATCTGTACTTGTACCTTTGATTTTTTTCCTGCCTAAATGTGAAACTTTGCTTTTCTCCACATTGAAACTCATTTTGTTGGATAGGGTCCATTGTTCAAGTTTGTCAAGATCTTTTTGGATCCTGAGTTTGTCTTCTGGGGTGTTGGCTACTCCTGCCAGTTTGGTGTCATCTGCAGATCTGATGAGTTCCCCTTCAATTCCCTCATCTAAGCCATTTGTGAAGATATTGAAGAGTACTGGGCCTAAGACGGAACCTTGTGGTACCCTGCTGCTTACTTCTTTCCATGTGGATGTAGTGCCATTGAGGACTACTTGTTGAGTATGGTTTGCCAGTCACCTGGTGGTGATGTTATCTATTCCACCTTTTTCTACTTACCAAGGAGTAGGTTGTAGTCTACTTTATCAAATGCCTTACTGAAATCTAAGTATACTACGTCCACAGCATTTCACTGGTCTACTAGTTTAGTCACTTTATTGAAGAATGAAATAAGATTGGTTTGGCATGAACTGGTTTTAACAAACCCATTCTGGCTACTGGTTATGATTTTGTTTGTTTCTAGTTGTTTGCAGATCTGTTTTTTTTATTATCTTTTCTAGGATCTTCCCAGATATTGATCTTATACTGATTGGTCTGTAGTTTCCTGGGTCCATTTCCCCCCCCCTTTCTTGCAGATGGGAACCACATCGGCCCTTTTCCAGTCCTCAGGTACTTCCCCGGCACTCCAGGGTTTATGAAAGATGTGGTGCAATGGTTTTGAGATAACATCTGCCAGCTCCTTCAGAACTCTGGGGTGTAATTTGTGGGTCCAGGTCCACTGGACTTGTGTTTAGCTATATCTTTGTACAGGTATTTTTATGGGCCTGCTATTTTTTTTATTTATTTATTTATTTATTTATTTATTAAATTTTTATACCGCCCTTCTCCCGAAGGACTCAGGGCGGTGTACAGGGCAATAAATATCAAAATATAAATACAAAAGTTAAAAGAAGTTAAAAGAATTAAATAATCATGCCCAATATAATACAATGCTTAAAACTATGTTAAAATTAGATCCAACCCTAAACCCATCAAACCAGGCCAGATTGTTCGAATAAATAAGTTTTTAAATCGCGCCGGAAGGAGCGGAGGTCGGGGGCCATCCGGAGCTCAACCGGCAAGCAGTTCCATAGGTCTGTCGCGCCCACAGAGAACACCCTCCCCCTGGGGGCCACCAATCGACATTCTCTGATCGGAGGCACCCTGAGGAGGCCCACTCTGTGGGAGCGCACTGGACGGAGGGAGGTTGACGCCGGCAGCAGGTGCTGCCATAGGTAATCCGGACCCATGCCATGTAGGGCTTTGTAGGTCATTACCAGCACCTGATAATTAACTCCTGATAATTACAACCAGTGTTATCAATGGTGAGGAACACTAAATATTGAAGTTGTAACGTGTTAAGAATAATATGGTGGTTCTCCTTCCTTAATGTAAAGGGTATTGCATACAAGCATAAAGGAAATAAAGGAAAAGCTCAAAAAATAAAATAATACAAGAAAAATATAAACCATCATCATCATCATTGTCATCATGTTTATTAAATTCTGAAAGATTTAAAGGCCATCCCAAATGCAAAGAGGATAGGAGCCAATTATGCATCTGGGCCAGCATATTGCACAATGTGGAGCAATCAATGAAAAATGAGCACCTCACTGTGCATGGGTACAACAAGATGCAGAGTCGCTCTGAATAAATGGGGCTATCCAGTAACTTCTGCCCTTTGTGATTGTGGTGACATTCAGACAACAATACACGTGTATGCCTGCTCTTTTTGTCCTGATCAGTGCACATTTGAGGACCTCATGGTAGCATGACAGAACACAAGGTTGCTAGATTCTGGGTGAGAGCTGCTTAACTCATATTGTACATACTTGTACATATTTTAAATTGTATTGTACATATTTTAATATTGTATTTTATATTTTAAATTGTATCGTACATATTTTAATATTGTATTTTACATTTTAAATTGTATGTAATATAGTGTGCCTTATTTTAATTGTGATGCATCTGACACGAATGAACAAACAAACTAATGAGAAAGCTTGCTTTTTTGGCCTAAACCCCTTTCCCTTTCCTTAGGTGCAGCATCTTTAATGGATTCTCTCAATATTCATCTGGATATGTAAAATCAGGTCAGAGAACATGATGTACTTATTCATCAACATATGTTTCTGGATAAGCAACATCTCACAAGATAAATTACCAATAGCCAATTTCATATTTAAACCACGAGACTTTCAATGTTCTAAGTACATGCTTGCATCATCAGACTGGTAGGAAGAAATAAAAAGGAAGTCCTCTTGGATTGAGCTTGATTTCTTATGATTTCAGGGATGAGTTTTGTTGGCAACAGCATAGAAGAAATGTAACATTACTTTTTGCATTATTTAAAATTTCTCAGTCTAGTGTACAGTCTGGGATATGAAACAGGTTCAACACTCATTAGTTTCTTGAGATCATCCAAGGATGGCTAAAAGTAGCAAACCACTTCTGAAAAATCTTGGCAAGAAAATGGCAGGGACTAGTCCAAGTAGTCATCAGGAGTCCAAAACTGATTCTCAAAGGTGCCTCTCCTTAAAAAAAAAAGTCTTAGTGCTGCCACCTGCCATTCTAAAAGTTACCTTTGTGGTTCATCAAGGTCACTCTGATTTCTGGTACCTGCAGATACACGTCATTGCAATTTTCTCGGAAGTGGTTTGCCATTTCCTTTTCCCTAGGGATGAGAAAATGTGATTGTCCCAAAGTCAATCAGCTGGATTTGTGTTTAAGGTAGGCCTAGAATTCACCATCTCTTGGGTTCTACTCTAGTGTCTTTAACCACTGCACTAAACTGTTTAAAAGTAAAGGTCTGATCAACACTTGTTCCAACAGCTTGCATTTCACTCTCAACTCCCCAAAGACAACTCCCCAAATGGGCACAATGATTGTGGAAATGGGATGATTTCCATGTTAGTCCAGAACAACTGGAAAATTGAGAACAAGAAATGGACAGATTTGTCCATCACTCTCATTGATGTCAAAATTATTACTTCCAAGTAAGTAGTTTAAAGATTAGAGCCCAAGAGGCTACCTAGTTGCCTTGAAGACTCATCTCCAAGGTCAATTATTTATTTTGGCAACTGTTTCTAATTGGGGACATCACTTGTCACTTAATCTCTCAAGATATAAACAAAAGCTGGTATCCCAAAGGCTTTGATAAAGAGTTAATTACTTTTTTTGTTAATGCTTGAACTGTGAGCAATATTGCAAGATAAGAAGAAGGATGAAGGTTTGGCACATTAATTTGTTCCTTTTCTCTGAAGGAGAACTTTGATTTTTCTTCTCTAAAAAAACAATCTGCTTTTGAGATTGTCTGAAGTTTGAGCGAAGGAATGATCCATATCAACGGTGAAGTTTGGGAATAAAAAACTCCGTTCCAGGCATGAGCTTTCAAGAAAGTAAACTGGTAGTTAAGTCTTGATTTTAATTCTAGCTGGAGTAGCCATGAAGAGGTCTATCTGTGAACTCCGTATACCAGAGTAAATGTTTATTTACCTATAAGATTTTATGCCACAGGATGAGATGCATGGTTCTTTATTCTTTTCAGCTTCACAATATAATTTTTGAGATAGTTTAGATTATGACTGACCCGAAAATCATCCAAGTAGAACCTTATAGCTGTCCAGATTTTGATCTGGTTCCTGTATTTCATATTTTCTCTCTCCATCACTTTCTGTCTATTATTCATCTATTTTATCTATTATCTAATATCTATATATCTTATGTATCATATCTATCTATCATCTATCTATCTATCTATCTATCTATCTATCTATCTATCCATAATTATCTATCATTTTTATCTTCTCTCTTTCTCTCTCATTTGCCATCTCCTTTATAAATTACCTTTTTTTCTGAGAACTCGAAAATATTTCTAACATTTATTTATAAATTCATTACACGTTTATCCCACCTTTATTTTTGGTAAACTCAAGATGGTGTAGGTACTTAACGCTCCCACTTTCTCTTTACTCCACAACAACAACCCTATGAATTAGGTTGGGATGAGAAAGAGGGACTGACCAAAAGTATCCAACTATTTTTCATGCCTAACAGAGGAAGAGAACCCATGGTCTCTTCTTGTTATATAGCCCAGCATCTCAAAATGGATTTCCCTCCAGCAACAGCCTAGTGAGGTGCATTGGGCTCAGAGAAAAAGCAAGGACTCCAGAGTTGCCAATGAGCTCTTTATTGAATGGGGAGCAAGTCCCACATTTTAACTGCTATGTTCTCATATTGGTCATGATGGATTTTCTTATATGGGGCTTAACCTGATATTACTGGGATGTTTCTGATCCATAGATATTGAGCTCTTCTTCTTGTGAAAAAAACATTTTCCAAGAAAGGCATCCAGACAAGAACTAAGGGAGGGCAAATTTCAGAAACAACTTCACACTAGTGCATCAAAAACTCTGCTCTTTTTCTCCATGAGTTATGATGGAATCCACATACTGTATATAAGTTTTTGTCCTTTGATGGAAGCATTGGATCTTATGGTTGCCCTTATAGAAGTTAGCCATTTGCTCCATTCTGGGATAGAAGATAAAGTGAGATTAGATAGATAGATAGGTATGTAGGTATGTATGTATGTATGTAGGTAGGTAGGTAGGTAGATAGATAGATAGATAGATAGATAGATAGATAGATAGATAGATAGATAGATAGATAGATAGATAGATAGATAGATAGACAGACAGACAGACAGACAGACTTGTCCTAAGGGCTATTGCCTCAATCACCTCTCATAAAATGGTCTTGATTTGTGCATGGATCCTGAAAAGCTTGGGTCTGCCCATTCCATAATACTACCCTTCTCTGTGGTAGAAGAAACCAGATACATAAATGCTAATATAGAAAATGCCTCTAAACAATCATAAACTCTTTATATTGTCTAGAAACTATAGATGATGTGGAGAACAAATTATGGCAAAGGGAACGTTTTCATATTAAAGACCTGGCTGATTTAATGTAATGTAATGTAATTAAAACAGAAATGAAAATTCAGTTCAATCCAGCTTAGTTGTTGCTCTGGGGTCCTGATTCTGTCTTCGCCTTGACCCCATCTACATTTCAGAATGCTAGCCAGACGGTCATGGGCTATCAGTGATTCTCTAAACATTGTGTATGAGAAGATCAGAATGGTTCATGTTGGAGATTAGAAATCCACATGATTCATTACTCAACCTGAGGAAAAGGGTCCCGCTTTGCTCTGTCTTAAGTTGATGGAGACTCACACAGATAAACATGATCAGCAGGCAGCATAATTATATAACTGACTTCCCCACTTTATCTCCATCTGAAATGGTTAGATAGATGAAGAAATTATGGTCAGAGCAGCACAATGCAAGTGAAAGTGGGAAAAACATGACGATGATGGTATCACGATAGCTGAACTCAACTCAGCTTTACAGTCAGTGATCAAGAGAAAAGAAGGGAGGGACACTGATGATTATACATTGTCTTGCAGATTGTAAGGTCACCGATTTGCAGATGGGATGATGCACGATTTGTATAGCTCCACTGAGTTTCTGATCTGACTACCACCATGGGTATGGAGCTTATTTAATATCTACAAGAGCTAAAATGAAACATTTTGTTTTCAAATATCATATTCCAAGAATGGAATTTGTAAAGAAGAATTTCCTTTCTAGCTTCTGCTGATGTCCCCAAAGTCACAAAACATGTCATTTTCTCATCTTCCAGGTCTACTCATGGCCCTCAATGATTCTACTGTTACAGAGTTTATCTTCTTGGGTCATTCCAATTCTCGGTCGATCCAGCTCCTTCTCTTTGTATTAGTCTTGGCTGCTTATACAATATGTCTGGTGGGCAACCTCCTTATTGTAGTGACAGTGCATGGAGAACCCCACCTCTCTCAGTCACCCATGTACTTCTTCTTGGCCAACTTGTCTCTCTTTGATATTACTTTGGGCTCACTGGCTACACCCAAGCTTTTAACAGATTTAGTGAGCTGCAGCAGGACCATCAGCTTTGTGGGTTGTATGATCCAGATCTTCTTTATTCACTTAATTGGGGGCTCTGAGATGCTCCTTGTAACCCTCATGGCTTACGACCGTTACATGGCCATCTGCCACCCTTTGACCTACATGACCAGGATGAACCGTCCACATTGCATCAGACTTCTTGCCCTCTGTTGGGTTGGAGGCCTCATTCACACTACCATCCAGATGTTTTTGCTTCTCCAGCTCCCATTTTGTGGACCAAACACTCTGGACAATTTTCATTGTGACCTCCCACAGGTGATTAAGCTGGCTTGTGTAGACACTTATGTCACTGAGCTGCTGGTTGTGGCCAACAGTGGCCTACTTTCCCTTGTGTGCTTCCTTGCCTTGCTTGCTTCCTACAGTATCATTGTCAGCAGCCTTCGAGGCCACTTCAAGGAGAGTGGAGGCAAAGCCCTGGCTACCTGCAGCTCCCACCTCATTGTGGTCTTCATCAGTTTTGTGCCTTGCATCTTTGTTTATTTAGTGCCTTTCTCCAGGTCTCACACAGACAAGGTGGCTTCTGTGTTCTACACCCTAATCGTACCTTCTGTCAACCCACTCATATACACCCTGAGGAACCGAGACATGAGTAATGCAATGAGGAAGTTAAAGAAGAGGTGCCCTTTCTTACCTTCTTCTGGGAACACGGAACGAGTATGAGTTGTTTTGGTCCACTCTTGGTCCAAATTCTATTTGCCTGTTATTTTCTTCTCTGGTTCCCATTCATGTAGGTGACAGTTGCACCTGATCTTCAAGTCAGTACTGAATTCATGGCTTGGTAGACAACATACGGAGACATTCTTTGGACAAAAGAGACAGTGGCCATTGTAGCACGATGTAGACAATACACTTTTAACCTGGAAAATGTTATTCATACAAGTGTTTTCATCATTCCTTCCTAGACAGGTTGAACATTTTCCTCTATTATTGAATGTTCTCTTGTATTGAATCCTGTTATTTCTCAACTGGAAAAAAGAATACATTGGCAAGTGGAATAACCATGTGGTAAATGGAATGGAATAAATGGAATAACCCATGTGATTTGTGTTGTCAGAAGGACTCACATAAGGCAAGTTCAAATTTAATTCAGCTGTAGAGAGGAATTTTAATTAAAACACAACTGACAAATGGCAATCCTGTCCCTACTTGGATTGTGAGCTGTCCACGGTTGTCTGCTCGGATGGGCAGCTATAGAAATAAAACAAAGAAACAAATAATTGTAGACATACAGTGAAGGAGAGTTCAGCAACATTTTTGGAAAATGCTTTCTTTACCCATTGTTTGAACTGTTAGGGAGTTTTTCATAAGTTTGACTAGAAAAAAATCTTATATTTCTGTATTGATTCCTTAAAAATAAAACTTATCTGATTTTCCTGTGTTTCTGTTGAGTCAGTTCCCAGATTGCAACTGTAACTTTCCTAACAATGTTGTTGAGGTAGGTATACTACAGGACATTTGTATTGTGACAGTGGAAATAGGTACTTCAATATTACCACAACTGATTCTTTGATACAATACATCTTTGCACTACTACAAAGGGAAGGGGGATGTTGAAATGTCTGTGAGAAAACCTAATTTTCATTCGACTTCATTATTCCAGTGCTAATTTTTCTCCGATTCATGTCCCTATAACTTGTGTTTGTTGTATAATATTAAGAGATATACATGTTTTTCCTGTGCACGATATAAGAAGTATCATCTGAAAAACTGCACATGAAGTCAACGAGTTTGAAAAGAGGTCCATGAACATCTAGAAAGGGCAGGAGACAGGAAAGGGAAGTAAAATACCCTTGATATAAGGGCTTAAGAGACAGAGTCTCTCTTGTAATGTAATCATGCTTCATTATTTCAGTGCCATAGCCCTCTGTATTGGGCAACATAGCAGGACCAGATGGTTGAGACCTCTTTATTGATGGTGGATCAGAACCATTGAGAGACCCTCAGCAAATCAGACTTCCCCTAAGTCTCCTTCTTTTAAATGTGACAGCAGGAGAAATGATTTGCTAGAATGTCAGAATGTAACAAACACACCTATTGGATCCAGATTTTGCACTCCAGTCAGAAGCATCAAGGCATTTCCAGGTGGAAATGATTAGATGGTGATATCACCATTGCCTTGGAGACGCCCAGCTGGGGGCTCCTTTCATGTCCCCAGAAGGAGCTTGGCGAGTGAAAGACAAGAGCTCAATCCCACCCCATGGCCGGAGTCTCAAATGCAGGCTTGCCAGCCTAGTGCCCAGCATTTCAACAACTCGAACCACTGTGCTAAGATAAGACAACCTTGTCATTTATTTATTTTTACTGTGGGCACCCTGGCACACATTAAAAATGAAATTTTGTTGCCTGCTCTCAAAAGCGTGCATATACACAACACACAAATAAACATGCTATATACATACATAGGTATATACCTACACCCTTACATATAAATACATATACATATTAATGACTGTCCATCTTGGATACATAGCGGAAAGAGGAAACTTGAAAGTTCACAAGGTTGATTACTGTATGGGACAAAACTGTGACTGAATCTGGATGCTCTGCTTCAGATACTACGAAGCCTCCTCCCAGAAGGTAACAAGGAAAAGAGGTTGTGAAGAGGATGTGTAGTGTCCCAGATAATCTTAGGGATCATGCTCAAGCAACGCTTAAGTGCTATGTCCTGGATGGAAGGGAGGGAACTGCCAATAATCTTTTCAGCTATCCTCACCACTCTCTGCACCGCCTTCCTGTCTGAAACAGTAACACTTCCAAACCAGACTGCAATGCAATATGACAGGATCCTCTCCATCGTCCCTCTATAGAAAGTGGTAAGGACAGGGGAAGGAAAATGTACTTTTCTCACATGATGTAAAAAATGCAGGCACTGCTGTGCCCCTTTCATCAGTGTCTTGCTCCTTACTGGATCAAATTACTGCTCAGTGTAGTGATAGATTCTCAAAACAGCCCAACTTTAAGCGTCTCTCACCTGGACATAAAGTGATTTGTATTAATGAAATAAAAGTGTTGCATATACAAGGGAGTGGTCCAATCCCTGTCTTGCTGTGCTGCAATGGCACCCTTATTAGACACTCACCAAGCATACAGGACAATTGGAGGAGAAGTAAAACTAATTGGAGGAGAAGATTGGTGGAGACAGACTTCCCAAAATTTATCCCAATGTGTCTCCCATTCATAGCCTTGAAGTATGAATGGATGAATTCATAATTACAGTAGTCCTTGACTTATGACACCATTGGGACCAGAATTTCCATTACTAAGCAAGACAGTTGTTAAGCAAATTCTGCTCTCACCATGGGTTTTTCTTGTCAAAGGCCAATTTGGAAGGTCTCAAATAGTGATCACATGATCCCAGGATTCTTCAACCAGCATTGCAAATATATACTGGCCAAGCATGTGAACCTTGATCACATGACTGTGGGGATGCTGCAACAATCATAAGGATTACTTGTAAGACAGTTTTTTCAGTGCTGCTATAACTTTGAACATTTGCTAACCAAATAGCTGTAAGTTGAGGGCTACCTGTATATTACACAGACAGGCATTTCTTTTTTTTTAAGGACTTTTAAGAGCACAGAAGAGCATTGGTGGTTCAGTGGTAGAATTCTCGCCTGCCACGCGGGAGGCCCGGGTTCGATTCCCGGCCAATGCAACGCACACTTTTGAGGGACGCGGTGGCTCAGTGGGTTAGGACGCTGAGCTTGTCGATCAGAAGGTCCTCAGTTTGGCGGGTCGAATCCCGAGCACCGCGTAACAGAGTGAGCGCCTGTTACTCGTCCCAGCTTCTGCCAACCTAGCAGTTCGAAAGCACGTAAAAATGCAAGTAGAAAAATAGGGACCACTACGGTGGGAAGGTAACAGCGTTCCGTGCGCCTTTGGCGTCTAGTCATGCCGGCCACATGACCACGGAAACGTCCTCGGACAAGCGCTGGCTCTTCGGCTTTGAAACGGAGATGAGCACCGGCCCCTAGAGTCGGAAATGACTAGCACGCATGTGCGGGGGAACCTTTACCTTTACCTTAAGAGCACAGATCACTTACCTTCCACATTACTGGCCTAACTGCTAACAATGCCAGACTGAACTGGGAAAGAGAAATTAAGAAAAAGAAAGTTGACTAAATTACTCAGAAAGCTGGGAGAATTTAGCTCCTTTCAAACATGTCTGTCTTCTTTGACTAAGGAATGTAATAATCATAATCATAATCAGTTGGAAGGTACTTTGGAGGTCATCTAGTCAACCACCTGCTCAGGGCCTATACCATTTCACACAAATGGATGTTCAGTCTCTTCTTAAAAACTTCCAGTTTTGGAGCATTCACCACCTCTGGAGGCAGGTTGTTCCACTGATTAATTGTTCTAACTGTCAGGAAGTTTCTCCTTAGTTCTAGGTTGCTTCTCTCCTTAATTAGTTTCCATCCGTTGCTTCTTGTCCTGCCTTTGGGCGCTTTGGAGAATAGCTTGACTTCTTCTTTGTGGCAGCCCCTGAGATATTGGAACACTGCTATCATGTCCCCCCTCGTCCTTCTCTTCATTAAACTAGACATACCCAATTCCAGTAACCATTTCTCATATGTTTTAGCCTCCAGTCCCCCAATCATCTTTGTTGCTCTTCTCTGTACTCTTTCCAAAGTCTCAACATCTTTTTTACATCGTGGTGACCAAAACTGGATGCAGTATTCCAAGGATGGCCTTAGCAAGGCATTGTAAAGTGGTAATAATAGTTAATGTGATCTTGATTCTATCCCTCTGTTAATGCAGCCTAGCACTGTGTTGGCTTTTTTGGCAGCTGCAGCACACTGCTGGCTCATATTGAAGTGATTGTCCACTAGGACTCTGAGATCCCTCTCACAGTTACTACTATAACTGCTATAACTATAACTTATAAACAAACAAACAGGAAATCACAAGGTATGTTGGCTACAAATGCTATGGATGGAAGCTAATCAAGGACAGAACCAACACAGAACTAAGGAGAAATTTCCTGACAATTAGAACAATTAATCAGTGGAATGACTTGCCTCCAGAAGCTGCGGGTGCTCCAACACTGGAAGTTTTAAAGAAGAGATTAGATGACCATTTGTAGGGTTTCTTGCTTGAGCAGGGGGTTGGACTCGAAGACCTCCAAGGTCCTTCCAACTCTGTTATTCTGTTAAAGGGTGCTTTGATTTTGGTTATTGTTACTGTGGATTGTACTGGAAAAGGTTTCAATGGTTCTTCTAAACTAGAGCTGAAGGAGGAGAGACTGTAGTAACATCAAGAGGGTAAAATCAGCATAAAGAGAAGCCAAGAAATGACTATGATGAAGCTCTAATGAAAATACTATTGAGATTCACGAGAACACCAATGCTTTGAGTATGTCATCTGATTATACAGATAGTCCTTGACTTACAAGCTTTCATTTAGTGACTGTTTAAAGTTAGAACAGCACTAAAAAGTGACTTATGACTCTTTTTCACACTTACAACTGTTGCAACATCCCCACGGTCATGTGATCAAAATTTAGACACTTGGCAACTGACTCATATTTATGATTGTTGCAGTGTCCCTGGGATCATGCGGTCACTTTCGCAATCTTCTCCCAAGCAAAGTCAATGGGGAAGCCAGATTCCCTTAACAACCATGTTACTAACTTAACAAGCATAGTGATTCACTTAACAACTGTGGCAAGAAAAGTCTTAAAAAGTAAAGGTAAAGGTTCCCCTGCACATGCGTGCTTGTCATTTCCAACTCTAGGGGCCGGTGCTCATCTCCGTTTCAAAGCCGAAGAGCCAGTGCTTGTCTGAGGATGTCTCCGTGGTCATGTGGCCGGCATGACTAGACGCCAAAGGCACACGGAACGCTGTTACCTTCCCACCATAGTGGTCCCTATTTTTCTACTTGCATTTTTACGTGCTTTCGAACTGCTAGGTTGGCAGAAGCTGGGATGAGTAACAGGCGCTCACTCTGTTATGCGGCACTCGGGATTTGACCCGCCAAACTGCTGACCTTCTGATTGACTAGCTCAGAGTCCTAACCCACTGAGTCACCGTGTCCCTTATTAGAGCAAAATTCACTGAACAAATTTCTTGCTTAGCAACAGAAAGTTTGGGCTCAATTATGGTAATAGGTTGAGAACTACGACTATGTCAATCTTCTGCAAAAAACAAAGGAAGCTCAGTGTTTCAGTTGTAATCATGTAATCATGTAATCATTCATTCATTCATTCATTCATTCATTCATTCATTCATTCATTCATTCATTCATTCATTCATTTCTATAGCTACCCCACTCAACCAAATGATCCTGGGTAGCTTACAATTCTATCATGATGATGATGATGATGATGATGATGATGATGATGATGATGATGATCATCATCATCATCATCATCATCATCATCATCATCATCATCATCATCATCAATTAATCATCCATTTTTTCATTAGACCATAAAAATTACCAACTATCCAATTATCCTACTCAATTTCAACCATATGCCCTTTGACTTCTGCAATTACCTCCCCCTGACTGGAGATCTAAGAAAAGGCTCATAATCCCATTGTCCCAAAGGTCTAATAATGGGTCACTGAAATGCTTCATTTGTATTGATTGGTGCCCTGGAGGAAGGAAACAGAAGGCACCCCTCCCTTGTCAGGTGGTGTGTTTGATTTTCCACTTCTGGAAGAAGAAAAAGACAATCACCTTTTAGAGTTACCTTCATTCCAGCTGGGAGAAGCCACTAAGCAACTGGAATGAACAGGTATTGTGGATCTTGGTCTCTTGGTTTTAGCAGAAGAGTAAGTTGAGTGGCGATCAGGAGCAGTGGGGAAAGGAAGAATGGAATGTCTTCTTTCAATTCTTCCTTAATGAAGAACCAATGCTGACATACTTTAGACGTGCCTCTAGCCTCTTTTGGTAAGGTGGAACTACAGTATGCATGAAATGAGAAAAGAAGAGAGGAAAGAAGAAGAAGGGGGACTAAGATTCCACAGTTCCCTGAGTCCTTCGGGAGAAGGGCGGTATATAAATCAAATAAATATAAAATATAAATATAAATATAAAAGCAGCTATATCTGAATGCTTCATTTGTAATTGTTATAGCAAATCAGTTGTTTGCCTTTACACCAGAACACTAAGTTTAAGATACTCTTATAAGGTAGATATAGGGACATGGTGACTCAGTGGGTTAGGACGCTGAGCTTGTCGATCAGAAGGTCGGCAGTTTGGCGGGTCGAATCCCAAGTGCCGCGTAACAGAGTGAGCGCCTGTTACTCGTCCCAGCTTCTGCCAACCTAGCAGTTCGAAAGCACGTAAAAATGCAAGTAGAAAAATAGGGACCACTATGGTGGGAAGGTAACAGCGTTCTGTGCGCCTTTGGCGTCTAGTCATGCCAGCCACATGACCATGGAGACGTCCTCAGACAAGTGCTGACTCTTCGGCTTTGAAACGGAGATGAGTACTGGCCCCTAGAGTCGGAAACGACTAGCATGCATGTGCGGAAGAACCTTTACCTTTACCTTTATAAGGTAGATATTTGAAGTTCCTAATGCCCCTTAATGCTTTCTTTTTATGCTTTCCTTCACGTCTCAGGGACATCAGCTCTGAAGATATCCTAATGCAGTTCAGTGCTATTACACACTACCAAACCTGGGAACAAGAAGGGGAAGAATATCTTGGCCCAAAGAAATGGACAGTAAGTAACCATGAAAGAGAGATGGCTTCAAAAATCTATTTAGGGAGGAACCATGTTATGATGGTATCACAACATTGTTTTGTGCTGACCTGGAGAGAGAAGACCTAAAATAGGTTTCTCATATATTATTGTTGTGGTTGTTGTTGTTAATCATATTTATTGGCTGCAGGTGTCTGTGGAGATTCTCAGTCATCCAGGTTATGGTTGTCCTAAAAGTGCTTTTTCAAAAGGCAACTGGACTTTCTTTATTTTTTTGCCTGAAGATGTTTTGCTTCCGAACGGCTGCTGGAATTGGGTATGTGTAGTTTAACGAAGAGAAGGACGAGGGGTGACATGATAGCAGTGTTCCAATATCTCAGGGGCTGCCACAAAGAAGAGGGAGTCAAGCTATTCTCCAAAGCACCTGAAGGCAGGACAAGAAGCAATGGATGGAAACTAATCAAGGAGGGAAGCAACCTAGAACTAAGGAGAAACTTCCTGACAGTTAGAACAATTAACCAGTGGAACAACCTGCCTCCAGAGGTGGTGAATGCTCCAACACTGGACGTTTTTAAGAAGAGACTGGACAGCCATTTGTCCGAAATGGTATAGGGTTTCCTGCCTGAGCAGGGGGTTGGGCTAGATGACTTCCAAGGTCCCTGCCAACTTTTATTATTATTATTATTATTATTATTATTATTATTATTATTATTATTATTATTATTATTATTATTATTATCATCATCATCATCATCATCACCATCACCATCACCATCACCATCATCATCATCCAAGAAGTTTCTTCTGTTCTGAATGAATAGTGGAGAATGGAAGGATCCTTCCATATAAATCCTGCAAGGAATATAAATCCTTCCATTCTCCACCGAGCAGAAGAAGCTTCAGAACGGAAGAAGCTTCTTGGGTGAGAAGTGGAATGTCTTCAAGCAAAAAAGAAAGTCCAGTTGCCTTTTGAAAAAGCCCCTTTGGGACAGCTTACCACAGGGTAACTCTGGGTGGCTTACAATATTACAATACAATACATGATTAACAACTACAAGAAGAATTTTGGTGGCGTGTGTAAGTCCCTGATGTTACATGTCTTTGTGTCTTGGAAAGAATCTTTCCATGTGGTCGCTAGTAGTCAAAAATGATTTGATGGCACATAATCATCAATCAATCAATGTCTTAGTTAAAAGGATCTCTCATTCTAATACCACTGAAATGGATTGCTAATCTAAAATGAAGTGTAATCACTTAAAAGCAAACCAGCAATCTCCTAAGAATGAAAGGGGATCACAAATCTGGATGAAAATAAATTAGCAACATTTTCAATGATAAAAAGCGGCCACTTTAATACCTAGAAGATCACTGAATTATATACTGTGTTTCATTCTTGGTTTCTTAGCAGCTGTCAGGCTCCAAACATATCCATACCACCTAGGCATATTTTTCTTGAACTCAGTTGGCTTACTCTTGTGTAGAATTGCACTGCAATAGTCTGATCATGATTTGCTGAAACTAGTGGATATACAAATATTTACTCACATAGCTGGTTTTCTCTCCTGGCCAATAGTGGCTATTTGTGTAAAGCCCACAATTTTCAGGATTAAATCCAAAGTTTAGTTGATGTTTGTAGTGGCCTACAGCATTTTAAAAGATGTCTATTAATTTTGGAAAGTCATTGAGGTTACTTCCAAAGAAGGAGGCACATGATGAATCATTTTAAAGTAGGGAAATTCTCCCCCAGGAAAAGTCTATGAAAGAGAGAATAGAGGAGAGAATGGACATCTATACCTTGCTGACAGTGGTGGGATTCAAATATGTGAACAACCGGTTCTCTGTGTGGATGCCGCTTCTGGAAGTCCGTTCCAAGCCTGGGCAACAAAAAAATTAGCTACCGGTTCTGCCGAACTGGTGTGAACTGGCTGAATCCCAACACTGCTTACTGACAGGTGTTTGTAGAATTATGGAGCTGGGAGATTCATGACCTGGATTGACCTTGAATGTACAGAGAAATCATCCTTTATTGAACCAAATTAAAGCAAAATTAATACAGATTCCTTCTCTTAATTGTCCTGAAAGAAGGATGGCTTAAGCGAATGCTTAGCTAGAAACGTTCATATGTGCATCCTTTGGGGAACAGATGTAAAATGGATCAGCATACATAAAAATTTATTCTGAGAAGAAATGTGCGCTGTAGGTGTCCTACCTTTTAATGGAATTGGCAAGACTGTGGGTGTTCTATTGCCTAGGTATTAATGGGGACTTAGAAATGGATTCCTAAATTACTATTCGGGATAGCTTTGGAAGCAAACAGACCCACCCCCACACCCCAGGGAACAAAATGGATATGGATGCTGCAGATGAAGAAGTCTCTCTAGTGCCCTGTGGATCACAGAAATATTATAGGTAGTGGTGTGTGTGTGTGTGTGTGTGTGTGTGTGTGTGTGTGTGTGCGAGAGAGAGAGAGAGAGAGAGAGAGAGAGAGAGAGAGAGAGAGAGAGAGAGAGAGAGAGAGAGAGAGAGACTGTTGCACAGAATATTTTAATACTGCAGTTACATTCCAATACAAAGGAATAGATGTATACCTGTGTCTGCGTGTATATTTATATCTACTATATATCTTTATAATCCTTATTTACATTATTTATATGATTTTATACTGCCAATATATACTTATTTTTGTAGAGAATAGTTCGACAAAAACATTGTACTAATTTCCAATCTGTCATGTGCATGACTGCATGAACTAAACTTTTCACGTGAATCTGAAAATGATCCACTTTATTCATTGGGTCTATAATATTTTAATCTCATACCTCTTTTTTTTCCTTCTGGTTAGTAGTTAGCAGTATACAGGGTACAGGTTTTCAGGACTATGTCTTGAATTTTTCTCATGATTTGGAAATATTTCTAAGTTGTAACTATATATATTTAGTGGAATTGCTTGTGGACAAGTGGGTATGAACAATTTTAAAGGGTGAAAAATTCCCCTTGAAGAAATTGTGGAAGTAGATTGGAAAATTGGAGAAAGAGTATCAATATCTAACTTACTATTTTTCATAGAAGTATGAAGCTGGGAGAGTCTTGCAAAGAGTCATGGCTTAGATGGACCTTAGTTTTGCTACAGGAATCATCACTCATTATCCTAAATATGAACCCAATTTCTTTTGCCTTATTAGTTATACTGTTGTTAACTACTACTTTATATGGTAGATTTCCTTGTTTTTTCAATTTGTTTTTTTAAAAAAACAAATTCATTCCCTTAGAACATACTGCTACTACTGCTAATATTAATATGTAATAACGTGTTACATATATATTGCATACAATATTCTACAAGAAAATGCTTCTTCTATACATCTGTGAGGCATGGGGAAGATAGTTACACATTGGCTCACCAAAGTTATTTAATGCCAGTTTAACAAAAGAAGCTTCAATGAGAAATTGGTAAGCTATAAAATGAAATACTGGACATCATAAAGCATTTATATATGACGATGGAATGGAATGGCTGCGGCTGCATTGGCTCTTGAAGGCGAATTGTTTTGGGAGGGATAGTAAGGGCTATAGGCCACATGATCAGGAAGATTTTAATGTGTTTGAGCAACATGGTGGAACTAAGGTAACATACGACATACGACCGACAATCTTTGCTGGCCTGGCGAGTTTCTAGTTGTTTTGGAACTGTTGGTGAGACCGTTAAAAGTCATTGGTGCTGTTTGAATTTGTTCTACCAGCAGCAAGATCTGACTGCTGGCCCAGTGATGGATTCTACTGCAAATCAGGGCTGTTTCCAGAGGAGGCAGAGAGGACCTGTAGCTTATGGAGCGAAGGAACTGGATGAGGCTGTCGGCAGGCCCAGAGGAAGAGAGAGAGGCTTTTGGAGGAGTTGGTGGCGGCGGCAGCAGCGTGCTCCAGGGGCGAAAAGAAGCAAGGCCTCTTTAAGGAAAGGGTGGAAGAGTCAGCATCAGAAAAAGGAAAGAAGGCGAGGTTGTCAGAATACAAGCTAACTTGAGGGCTAATCCACATGGAGCCCCATTTCCATCTGTCCTGTTTGCCATTGTTCACTCCCTAGAGACTAAAATGGACAATGTGAAATTTGAGCGGGCCCCAAACAAGGAGTATATATCAGAGGTGGTGACCCTTTGAGAGCTGTATGCAACGAAATTTCATTTTGATGTATGCCGATTGGTGTACATTCAAAGTGACAATAAAGTTATCATCATCATCATTAGGGTTTCAGAATCTGCTGCTCGATTTAGTTTAAATTATGGATTCTTCCCTGGAGTGTGAAATTGTAATATTCAAACACTGCAGAACCGCAATACCCAGTATCTCTAGTCCACAATAAGGCCCCAGGAGTAATATAAACCAGTAATCTGGAAGGAAATGATTTGCTGCAAACTCTTGTAAAAAATGCTCATTTCAATATTTTCTCTTTGCATTACAAGACTTTAGGAGTACAGTCTACTTTTGATTCAAATAGAAAAACCACATTAGTCATTATTCCATGTTGTCATTGATTAGTATGAGAAAGTTGTAATGATAATTATTTCTTCTTTCTTCTTGCAAGGTCCTGTCACTTTCATGAATGCCTCCAGGGTCACTGAATTCATCTTACTGGGTCTTTCCAGGTCTCGGTCCACCCAGCTCCTTCTATTTGTCCTGGTGATGTTGTGCTATGCTGCCATTTTGTTTGGCAACCTTCTTATTGTATTGACTGTGCGCGTAGATCCACATCTTAAAAAATTGCCCATGTATTTTTTCTTATCCAATTTGTCCATCATTGATACATCGGTGGGTTCAGTGGTAGTCCCCAAAGTAGCAGCAGATCTGGTCACCTGTGGCAGGACCATCTCATTTGCGTGCTGCATGTCCCAACATTTTTTCCTACACTTCTTTGGGGGTACAGAGATGCTCCTCCTAACCCTCATGGCCTACGATCGCTATGTGGCCATTTGCCACCCACTGACATACACAGCCACGATGAACCGGCCACGCTGCATTAGACTGATGTGCTTCTGTTGGTTTGGAGGCCTCCTCCACTCTTCTAGCCAATTGTTCCTGGTCTTACGGCTGCCGTTCTGTGGGCCAAACGAAGTGGACAATTTCTTTTGTGATATTCCACAGGTAGTCAAACTAGCTTGCGTTGACACCCATGTCACTGAGATACTCATGGTGGCCAATAGCGGCCTGCTGTCCCTGGTTTGTTTCATCATCTTGCTGATCTCCTATGGCATCATCCTGAGCACACTTCAAGGCCGCTTCAAGGAGAGTGGAAGGAAGGCTCTGTACACCTGTAGCTCTCACCTGACCGTGGTCAGCCTTTTCTTCCTACCTTGCCTCTTTGTGTACCTTGTCCCCATCTTCAGCACCAGTCTGGACAAGGTGTCTTCCGTGTTTTATACCACAATCACTCCTTTCCTTAATCCTATGATATATTCTCTAAGAAATCGGGAAATGAAAGAGGCAATGGGCCGGGTGAGGAAGAAATTAACGTTTTCCCACTGGTCTCAGAAAGAAGCAGAAGGATGAGTAGATTTTTCGAAAACCCTTGTTCGTTTCAGATCATCCTATTTGATAGTGTAGTTCCTACCATTGTATGTGTAACGGCAGTGGTGGTGAACCTCAGCATATAAGTTCCCTGAGATAGAGCACAACCAAATATATGAGAGTCAATATTTCCTTTAGGGACATTGGAGCTCTGATTTTAGTGGAAACATGAGTGCTTTACACTTTATAGAGGTTTTAGCCAAATGTCTATGGAGATTCTCAGACATCCAGGTTATGACTTTCCCAAAGGTGCTTTTTCAGGAGGCAACCGGACTTTCTTGGTTGTTTTTTCTTTGAAGACATTTTACTTCTCATCCAAGAAGCTTCTTCAGCTCTGACCTGATGGTGGTGAATGGAAGGATTTATATTCCTTCCGGATAGCTGGTCATAGCTGAAGAAGCTTCTTGAATGAGAAGCCCTTGAATTGTTCCCTGAAAGTCTTGTGGAATTAGTCATAACAAGTTGTTTATGGATTAAAATGAAATACTGAAGGACAAAAGAGAGGAGAGAGAGATGAATGATTCTAATAAACAAGTAAAGGAATTTTTGGACCTCAAAGAACTGACTATGTTTTCTTATTTGGGAAGTAGGTTTTTTAGAGCAAGGTAACCATCAAGGCTTAACTAAAAAGGCTTGCCCTTCTAAGGAATGGATTCACAAGAACCCGGTCTCTGAGAAACACAAAGATATGGGTTTCATTTGTACAACAAGCTTATCTTGAAAGTGTGAACTATTTGAGGTTCACACCAGGCACTGATTCATAAATTTATCAGTGAAGCAAAGGATAAAACCAATGTACACAGTATGTTAATAAGAACATAAGAACACTAGCATACATGGTAATTGGATTCACACATGGAAAGTCAAAAGAAAACCTATTACATTATGGCTTAGTCCTGTGGAGATGTGAAAAACCTTTTAGATGTACATTGCTGAAATAAATTCACCTTTCCCAATGTTTCCTTGTATTGTTTTCCTTGTCCATTTATGTCCATTTTGGTGTTTGGATTTTTAAGGGAGGTTTGTACATGAAGGTTAACCTGAAGGGAGGAGTGATTATTCATTTTTGGTGAGATGGGCATCTATATAGATTAGTTAAATAAATAGATAAATTCCCTCGACACCCAAGGGATAAAAGAGGAACTAAAGAAGAATAGAGAAATAACCAACCAAATTTAGGAATCCTTGGCTTAAAAATATGTGTGAACCATCCCACAAATACAAACTAGAGAGAAAGTTCCTCTTTCAACAAGGGCCACCTAACAAACATTATGCGGTGACTGCAAGAAGACCAAGTCACCACTGAGGTTTGCCCATGCAGTTATTATAGTTTTGATAAGGGAATTCATTCCCTTTTCTTTTATCATGAATAATGGGAAAAGGAAAGACAATGGATCCCTGTCTGTTGGGAAGTGGACTTCCCTTTCTCTCTCTTGCTCAGCCAGTAAGCCAGGGTCAAATTAGGAAGGAAGGAAGGAAGGAAGGAAGGAAGGAAGGAAGGAAGGAAGGAAGGAAGGAAGGAAGGAAGGAAGGAAGGAAGGAAGTCTATATATTGGTTAGAAATTATTTGTAGTGATGATCTTCCATTTTAATTTTCCATCAGTATGGCCTGGGTTGTTCTGCAGTTTAATGATTAAAGATTCCCACAAACACAGAGAACCCAAACGGGATGTGAAGAACCTTTTAGATGTACATTGTTGAAATAAATTCACCTTTCCCAATGTTTCCTTGTATTGTTTTCCTTGTACATTTATGTCCATTTTGGTGTTTGGATTTTTAAGGGAGGTTTGTACATGAAGGTTAATCTGTCCTGGAAAAACATACTAGCTGAGCAGGGCCAACTAAGTTTCAGCTGGAAAAATTCCAATTTTGTTTACTTGAACTATAAGTTCAGTTGGTTTTGCCTTTCTTCTGAATCAAATCTTTATTTTCCTGAGTCCCTTTATCTCCATGTTCCCAATGGCAGAAAGGAGGTGTTGAAATTGTATATGCCGTTGTTAAATGAATCATAAGGTTGTTAAGTGAATCTGGCTTCTCCCATTGATGTTGCTTGTTGGAAGGCAGCTGGGAAGGTCAGAAATGGGAGTCAAATGATCCTGAGATGTACAACTGTCATAAATTCATGCCAGTTGCCAAGCACTTGAGTTTTTGATCACATGACTGTAGGGATGCTGCGACAGTCATAAGTGCAAGGACCAGTCATAGGTCACTTTTTGCAACCAATCATCCCGGTCATAGTTGTCTCAAGTGGTGTTTTTTTTCAAAAGCCAACTGGCCTGTTTTTTTTTTCCTTGAAGAAGAAGAAAAAGATGTTTCACTTCTCATCCAAGAAGCTTCAACAATTGTAATTGCTCAACAGTGTCTATGAACACGTTCATGACCGCACACTGGGAAGGATGTTCCTCTTTCAACAAGGGCCACCAATCCAGCATTAGGCAGTCAATACAGTGTGAGGGACACGGTGGCTCAGTGGGTTAGGACGCTGAGCTTGTCGATCAGAAGGTCGGCAGTTTGGTGGGTCGAATCCCGAGTGCCGCGTAACAGAGTGAGTGCCTGTTACTCGTCCCAGCTTCTGCCAACCTAGCAGTTCGAAAGCACGTAAAAATGCAAGTAGAAAAATAGGGACCACTCTAGTGGGAAGGTAACAGCGTTCCGTGTGCCTTTGGCATCTAGTCATGCCGGCCACATGACCACGGAGACGTCCTCGGACGAGCGCTGGCTCTTCGGCTTTGAAACGGAGATGAGCACCGGCCCCTAGAGTCGGAAACGACTAGCACGCATGTGCGGGGAAAACTTTACCTTTACCTTTTACAGTGTGAGCAATTGGCCTCTCAGAATGGGCCATGAAATTATTATGCTTTTGATAAAGGAAACTCCTCCCTTTAAATGGGAAAGGAAGCAAAAATATATTCCTATTGTTTTCGCAAGTCGGATAACTTTTCTCTGTCTTGCTTAGTCAGCAGGTAGATACCACATTTGTTAAAGAAGAATACTGATGGAGAAGCCTTCCAAATTTTAACCTCAGTTTCAAATTTCAAATAATGTAGTATGTATGTATGTATGTATGTATGTATGTACGTATGTACGACATACAGATGTAATCCTAATTTATTCCAATATCCTGCTTTCAGAAGAATGGACTTTTAATAGCCCTGACACATGTTATTCCTCCCCTTCATGGATTACTGCCTTGTCGTGGCGAAGGGGCTTGCGTAATTCAATGAAGCTATGAGCTATGCTGTGCAGGGCCACCCAAGACGGAAAGGTCATAGCAGAGAGTTCTGACAAAACGTGATCCACTGGAGAAGGAAATGGCAAACCACTCCAGTATCTTTGCCATGAAAACCCTATGGACAGTACCAAAAGGCAAAACGATATGACGCTGGAAGATGAGCCCCTCAGGTCGGAAGGCATCCAATATGCTACTGGGGAAGAGCAGAGGGCTAGTACTAGTAGCGCCAGAAAGAATGAAGCGACTGGGCCAAAGCCGAAAGGACGTTCAGCTGTGGATATGTCTGTTGGTGAAAGGAAAGTCCGATGCTGTAAAGATTTTTTCTCCATAGGAACCTGGAATGTAAGATCCATGAATCAAGGAAAGCTGGACGTGGTCAAACAAGAGATGACAAGACTAAACATCGACATCTTAGGTATCAGCGAACTAAAATGGACAGGAATGGGTGAATTTAATTCAGATGACCATCAGGTATACTACTGCGGGCAAGAATCCCTTAGAAGAAATGGAGTAGCCTTCATAGTCAATAAAAAAGTAGGAAAAGCAATACTAGGATACAATCCTCAAAATGACAGAATGATCTCAGTTCGAATCCAAGGCAAACCATTCAATATCACAGTAGTCCAAGTCTATGCCCCAACCACCGGTGCTGAAGAGGATGAAATTGATCGGTTCTATGAAGCTCTACAGCACCTTATAGAAATAACACCCAAAAATGATGTCCTTATCATCATGGGGGATTGGAATGCTAAAGTAGGAAGCCAAAAGATAACTGGAATAACAGGCAAGTTTGGCCTTGGAGTACAAAATGAAGCAGGGCACAGGCTGATAGAATTTTGTCAAGAGAATACGATGGTCATAGCAAACACTCTTTTCCAACAACCCAAGAGACGGCTTTACACATGGACATCACCAGACGGTCAACACAGAAATCAGATTGATTATATGCTCTGCAGCCAAAGATGGAGAAGCTCTATACAGTCAGTAAAAACAAGACCAGGAGCTGACTGTGGCTCAGACCATGAGCTTCTTGTTGCAAAGTTTAGGCTTAAATTAAAGAAAGTAGGGAAAAGCGCTAGGCCAGTCAGGTATGAATTAAATCATATCCCTGTTGAATATACAGTAGAGGTGACAAATAGATTTAAGGAATTAGATCTGATAGACAGAGTGCCTGAAGAACTATGGACAGAGGTTCGCAACATTGTACAAGAGGTAGCAACCAAAACCATCCCAAAGAAAAAGAAATGCAAGAAAGCAAAATGGCTGTCTGAGGAAGCTTTGCAAATAGCTGAGGAAAGGAGGGAAGCGAAAGGCAAGGGAGAAAAAGTAAGATACGCCCAATTAAATGCAGAATTCCAAAGAATAGCTAGAAGAGATAAGAATGTCTTCTTAAATGAACAATGCAAAGAAATAGAAGAAAACAATAGAATAGGGAGGACCAGAGATGTTTTCAAGATAATTGGAGAGATGAAAGGAACGTTTCATGCAAAAATGGGCATGATAAAGGACCAAAATGGCAGGGACCTAACAGAGGCAGAAGAGATTAAGAAGAGGTGGAAAAATTACACAGAAGAACTATACAAGAATGAGCTTAACGTCCCTGATAATCACAATGAGGTGGTCACTGACCTCAAGCCAGACATCCTAGAATGTGAAGTGAAGTGGGCCTTAGAAAAGCTGAGCAACTACAAAGCTAGTGGAGGTGACAGTATTCCAGCTGAGCTATTCAAAATCTTAAAAGACGATGCAGTAAAAGTGCTACACTCAATTTGCCAGCAAATTTGGAAAACTCAACAGTGGCCACAGGATTGGAAAAGATCAGTTTACATTCCAATTCCAAAGAAAGGCAGTGCCAAAGAATGTTCAAACTATCGCACCATTGCACTCATTTCTCATGCTAGTAAAGTTATGCTTAAAATTCTACAAGCTAGACTCCAGCAGTATGTGGATCGAGAACTACCAGAAGTACAGGCAGGATTTCGAAGAGGCAGAGGAACTAGAGATCAAATTGCTAACATATGCTGGATCATGGAGAAAGCTAGAGAGTTCCAGAAAAACATCTACTTCTGCTTCATTGACTATGCTAAAGCCTTTGACTGTGTGGATCATAACAAACTGTGGCAAGTCCTTAAAGAGATGGGCATACCAGACCATCTTATTTGTCTCTTGAGAAACCTATATGCGGGCCAAGAAGCAACAGTGAGAACTGGACACGGAACCACTGATTGGTTCAAAATTGGGAAAGGAGTCCGGCAAGGCTGTATACTGTCGCCTTGCCTATTTAACTTATATGCAGAGCACATCATGAGAAAGGCAGGGCTAGATGAATCAAAAGTTGGAATTAAGATTGCCGGAAGAAACATCAACAACCTAAGATATGCAGATGATACCACTCTAATGGCAGAAAGTGAAGAGGAACTAAAGAGCCTCTTGTTGCGAGTGAAGAAGGAGAGTGCAAAACTTGGGTTGAAACTAAACATTAAGAAAACCAAGATCATGGCATCCGGCCCTCTCAATTCCTGGCAAATAGATGGGGAAGAAATGGAGGTAGTGACAGATTTTATTTTCCTGGGCTCCAAGATCACTGCAGATGGGGACAGTAGCCAAGAAATTAAAAGACGCTTGCTCCTTGGGAGGAAAGCCATGTCAAATCTAAACAGCACACTAAAAAGCAGAGACATCACCCTGTCAACAAAAGTGCGTATAGTCAAGGCGATGGTCTTCCCAGTTGCAATGTATGGCAGTGAAAGCTGGACCATAAGAAAGGCTGAGCGCCAAAGAATTGAAGCCTTTGAACTATGGTGCTGGAGAAGACTCCTGCGAGTCCCTTGGACTGCAAGGTGATCAAACCGGTCAGTCCTAGAGGAGATCAACCCTGACTGCTCTTTAGAAGGCCAGATCCTGAAATTGAAACTCAAATACTTTGGCCACCTAATGAGAAGGAAGGACTCACTGGAGAAGAGCCTAATGCTGGGAAAGATTGAGGGCAATAGAAGAAGGGGACGACAGAGAATGAGGTGGCTGGATGGAGTCACTGAAGCAGTAGGCGTGAGCTTAAATGGACTCCAGAAGATGGTAGAGGACAGGAAGGCCTGGAGGAACATTGTCCATAGGGTCGCGATGGGTCGGACACGACTTCGCAACTAACAACAACAACAACATGTTATTCCTAGACATTGTTCACCAAGCTCATTCTTGATGCACACACGAGTTTGGACAAAGAAGCTCAATCGCTTAGGAAGCCATGTGCATTCAGTATACTGCTTATAAATGCTTCCATTTTCTTTGTCATAGGAAGGAAGGAAGGAAATCGATCCATATTTTGGTTAGTAATGATTTGCAATCAGGATCTACTATCTTAATTTTCCATCCATGTGGGTTTGTGGGTATCATTAAGCTCTTAGAACAGAGCTCAATCATCCCACAAACATACAGGAGTTGTCCCCAAGCCAGGAGTCAAATGTCTGACATGTTACTGGATTTTAAATATGTTTCCAGAACATGATGGAGGACAGAGTTCAGTATTATCTGAAGAGCTGCCATTATCATTTTATTGCAATAATTCCATCAGCAGCCCTCTCTGATACCAATTTAAACTCCATTTCATCCTGCAACATGGGAAACAAAAGGAGACCACCACCACCACCACCCCTCCTCCTCCTCCTCCTCCTCTTGATCATCATCATCATCACCACTGTCATGGAAAAACCCACTGAAAAATACAAGAGACAGCAACACAAAACAATAATTCTTACTTTAAGATTCAGAGGTTTATTTTACTAATAATTTGGAACATAACAAGCATAATAACACAACATCACTTACATTAGTAACCCATTGCAATGAGGACCATATGGCAATAGCAGGTTCCAAAGGACAGCTAAAGGCCAATGGCCCCGAGCTGGACTTAAACTAACATTTTTATACCTTTCTTCTAAAGACCACCCTCAGATAGTCAGTATCTTGCAAAATCAGTTCCTTCCTTGTTCTTTTGTGCTGACCAGAAGTTTCCTCATGCACCTGTGTTCATCTGAAACCTCTATCCGTCTGCTACTTTCACTTCCTCATTTTCCACTGTTGCAATACTCATGTTCCAAATATACACAAAACTATCTACTTTGCAAGTTCATATTGCGCATAACTCAGCAGATTACAAATAATACATCCGTATTGTGAAATATAGAGTTCAAGCTAAGCTTTTATTCTTTTGAATCACTACTGTGGGGCCTATCTGAGGTTTGCTACAGCCTCATCTTGATAAAAGAGGAGGGGGCTGTATTTTCCATCTCCCACACCACCACCACCATCACTATCATCATCATCTAATTTATTTACTAGATTTTTCCCACACATGAGCTCAAGTGCTCCCCCGTAGTTTTCAATCAATTAACCACAACCCTAAGAAACAGGTTGGGCTGTTAGAGAAAATGGTCCAAAGTTATCAAATAAGCTTCCATGGTTGACGATAAACTAGAACTAGGTCCCCGTGCCCATTTTCAATCCTTTTAACCACTGTTCCCCATTAACTCTCATCATCATGATATAATGATGCATATTAGAAAAAAAGATGTAATAAAATCTAATCCTTTTCTTTCCATATCTTCTTTTGCTTTTGCAATTATCTTTTTTGATTGGGGACCTGGGAATGGCCTCATAAGAATGTTTCCCAAAGGTATAATAACAAGACACTGAATATTTCTTATGTGTTTCTTGGTACACTGTTGGAAGGAGAAGTAGATGTCATTCGTTGTTAGTCTGATTGCTTGCTTTTCTGAAGAGAAAAAAAGGTAATGGTGAACTTCTCCAGATGTTAACCTTTAAAGGTAAAGGTAAAGATTCCCACGCACACAAGTGCTAGTTGTTTTCAACTCTAGGGGCTGGTGCTCATCTCTGTTTCGAAGCCGAAGAGCCAGCGCTTGTCCGAGGACGTCTCCGTGGTCATGTGGCTGGCATGACTAGACGCCAAAGGTGCACAGAATGCTGTTACCTTCCCGCCGTACTGGTCCCTATTTTTCTACTTGCATTTTTACGTGCTTTCGAACTGCTAGGTTGGCAGAAGCTGGGATGAGTAACAGGCGTTCACTCTGTTATGCGGCACTCAGGATTCAACCCGCCAAACTGCCAACCATCTGATCGACAAGCTCAGCGTCCTAATCCACTGAGCCACCGCGTCCCTTGTTAACCTTTAGGTGTTACCTTTATTCCAACTTGGAGGTCCTCTTAGCAACTGGAATGAACAGGTAATGTGGGTTTCTACCACTTGGCTTCAGAAAGGGAATAGTTAATTAGAAGATAGCTGAGTAATAAACAACGGAGAGCTGCTAATTGATATTAGAGGTCAGTTTGAAAGTTTTTGAGGTCATTTTGTCAAATCAGTGAGAAAAAATTAGACCTTGACTGGGTCTAATTTTCTACTTGCATTTCTACTTGCAAGTGAACGCCTGTTACTCATCCCAGCTTCTGCCAACCTAGCAGTTTGAAAGCACATAAAAATGCAAGTAGAAATGCAAGTAGAAAATTAGACCCAGTCAAGGTCTAATTTTTTCTCACTGATGGTTAAGTTTTCTTTCTATGCTAGATTTCCTTGCTTCTTACATTTAGATCATACCTGTGCATACACCTTGGAGTATTGCTGCTGCTTATGCTACTGATCTTCATTTTTAAGTTTCCAGACATCTCTGAAATACTAATGGAAGAGATTCAGGATGTGGCTGGATAATTCTCATTTACTTCATTTCATGTTTGGCAAAAGGCAAATTACACAACATTTGGATCTCTTCAGAAAAATGTGCTTCATCAGCTAAATAGGACATTCTTTGAAAGATTTTCTGGTTCTGTCCTACAAAATGGTATGGATTAATGAAGCAAAATTTGGGTGTAAAGGAAGTTGAGAATTTGCTCTTTGGTTCAATGAAAGTTCTGGCTGTAGTCCCAGTGAGGAAATGGTAGCTACTAAAAATTGCAGAACTATAGTATCAAGAATCCACTGGATCACGGTAACTCAGACCTCTATAATCTAAGGGAAGAACCAGGAGGGTCAGCTAGTGAATAGATATTGAAACTGACATTACCTTTCTTTGTACCATATGACAAATTGGGTTCACTTTGCTGGTTACTGGGAAAACATGCTGGAAATGGCAATAGTAAATAATTGACTTTTGTCTTTGTAAGGTCCTATCAACTTCATGAATGCCTCCAGAGTCACAGAATTCACCTTCTTGGGTCTTTCCAAGTCTGGATCAACACAGTTTCTTCTATTTGTCCTGGTCACCATGTGCTATACCGGCATTCTGTTGGGAAACCTCCTCATTGTATTGATGGTGTATATAGATTCATGCCTTCTAAGGTCACCCATGTATTTTTTCTTAGCTAATTTGTCCATCCTTGATACTGCTTTGAGTTCTGTAGTTGTTCCCAAGCTGGCAACAGACTTGATCACCCAAAGCAGGACTATCTCATTTAGGGGCTGTATGTCCCAGCTCTTTTTCTTACACTTCTTTGGGGGTTCAGAGATGCTCCTCCTAACCCTCATGGCCTACGATCGCTATGTGGCCATTTGCCATCCACTGACATACACAGCCATGATGAACCGGCCACGCTGCATTAGACTGATGTGCTTTTGTTGGTTTGGAGGCCTCCTCCACTCTTCTAGCCAATTGTTCCTGGTCTTACGGCTGCCGTTCTGTGGGCCAAACGAAGTGGACAATTTCTTTTGTGATGTTCCGCAGGTAGTCAAACTAGCTTGCGTTGACACCCATGTCACTGAGATACTCATGGTGGCCAATAGCGGCCTGTTGTCCCTGGTTTGTTTCATCATCTTGCTGATCTCCTATGGCATCATCCTGAGCACACTTCAAGGCCGCTTCAAGGAGAGTGGAAGGAAGGCTCTGTACACCTGTAGCTCTCACCTGACCGTGGTCAGCCTTTTCTTCCTACCTTGCCTCTTTGTGTACCTTGTCCCCATCTTCAGCACCAGTCTGGACAAGGTGTCTTCCGTATTTTATACCACAATCACTCCTTTCCTTAATCCTATGATATATTCTCTAAGAAATCAGGAAATGAAGGAAGCAATGAGACGGGTGAAGAACAAATGTATTTTTCCCCATTGGTCTTAGAAGAATGGGAAACTATGAGTAGATGCCTCAAAAACCTTTGTGATTTTAGAGATCAGATTTTTAGGAATAATTCTTGTTATTACTAAAAGAGTAATTGCAGATCTGTTCAACATACAAGTCCAAGTCACCATGTATGGTCATTCAAATCCCCCAAGTAGAAGAGGGTGATCTTTTTCAGAGCCAATGTATGTTTGTTTGTTTAGAAAATTTACTTCACTACTCATGTTACATATGAAAAACATAATGATGAGGTCAGTTCAATAAAACCTCTCTTGATCAATCAAAAACAGGGGGCTGTAAGAAAATTATCATAATATAATAATCAAGGCATTGTATACCAAACTCAACAGCACACAGCACACATTCTGTACCTATATTCTGCAAGTAAATAGCTATTTGGAAGATCAGGTTTGCAGGTGAACGTGCACCCAAGGCTGAAGTCAAATGTTTTCTCATCTGAAGCATCATGTTCTTCCTTTTCTTTATGGGATAGATTTCCAAAAACTAAATCTCAGAAATGCAAAATCGTAAGTGTTTTCTGCATTATCCTTACATGTTTATCCAGAATGTTTTCACATATTTGCAGGACCACTACATATGATAACATGTACCTGGATTTTGATTACATTTCCAACACTTGTTAGAGGTCCCTCTATACATTTAGCTAATCTATCTGGAGTCAAATATCAATGACATATCATTTTATATATAAAAAAAATTCTTCAAAACTATAATTCAAAGTAAATTTTAATCCATTCGTCCATACATTCTCCTATTTGTCTAGTGCTATATTATACCCCCCACAAATTGCCCATTTTAGCATACAGTCTTTTACCTATTCATCTTGCAGGTTCATCTTAAGTAACATTTTATATACTTTAGCAATCAATTGGTCATCTCCAGAACATAAATTGATATCCAATTCAGTTGTAACTCCTGTTTAACTTTCTTGTTAAATAAGGATGAGAAAGTTTATAACTATTGGCAGACCCATTATGTAAGGAGAGCAGAATTTGTCATGGGTTTTTTTTTCCAGCATACAGCCAGGGTGGATTTTTTTTATTTTTATGTTTAACGTTGGCTGTTTGGGGCATTTTTTTCTCCTTTTTTCCTTTGTTGTTGTTGTTGCTGTTGTATGTATGTTTTTTTCTGTTTTATATTTTATTCCCATTGATAAAACACAATAAATATAATAATAAAATAAAAAATAAATACAAAGTCATGTGCTGCATTTGTGCAATAGGCGAACTTAATGTTGAAGTATTTTTGATCCATTTTCGTGCTGAATCAAATACCCATCAATAAAGTTGTGCTTCCTAATAAACTAAACCAAACAAATTTAAGCAAAGTTGGGGTATGCAGTATAATTTCTTAATACAACCCCTAGGTCTTCTATAACCTTTTTTAATGACATTGTTGTTCAAATCCAAAAGCTCACAACTGTAACAGAATAACAGAATTGGAAGGAAACTTTGGAGGTCTTCTAGTCCAACCCCTTACTCAAGCAGGAGACTTTATACCATTCCAGACAAGTGGCTGTCCAGTCTCTTCTTAAAAGCTTCCAGTGATGGAGCACCCACAACTTCTGAAAGACAAGCCATTCCACTGGTTAATTGTCCTCACTGTCTCCTTAGTTCTAGGTTGGTTCTCTCCTTGATTAGTTTCCATCCATTGTTTCTTCTCCTACTTTCAGGTGCTTTGGAGAATAGGTTGACCTCCCCCTTCTTTGTGGCAGTCCCTCAAATATTGGAAAACTGCTATAATGTCACTCCTAGTCATTATTTTCACTATATATTGTGACCTCATTGTACCCATGAAAAAACAGTATATGGAAGTCCTCTTGATATTCTTGAACTCAAAATCTCATTAACATCATTTGTATAGAAGGAAGCCAGAATAATGAGGACTTCAGAGTTATTATCACCCTTCTAGTGCAGTGGTCCCCAACCCCTGGTCTGTGGACTGGTACCAGGCTGCGGCATGCCAGCAACTGGTCCACACAAACAAGCAAAGCCTCATCTGCAAGATGCAGGCAGCCCACAAAACCATTCTCTGGTCTGCAGAAAAATCTCCAAGGAACCAGTCCCTGATGCCCAAAAGGTTGAGGACCTCTGCTCTAGTGGTTAGAGCACTGGGGTAGAGCTTGTGATGTGAGGCTCAATCCTTTGTTTAGAATCTGTCGATGTGCCAGGAACCACACGGCTGGCTCAACATAGATCTCAGGCAAGTCGGAAAACATAGAAAACTGCTTATATTATTAAGTCCTTTTCTGAAAGTATTGCCATGTAAGGTTGAGGATACTTCTTCCTCCATTTTACAAATACCAATTTTATATTAGAAGACCTGTGGCTGGATTTGATTTGTATTCAGAAAAGTGATTTATATTGATCTGAAACAACCTGTCTGGGCATTATGAGTCTTCTCAAAGCTGGTGCTCCTCTCATGCAGAATGGCTGTGTTCCCTCATCTTGCCAAGTCATGGTTGCTTTTAGATGTTGGTTTCCACATTGGTTGAAGCCATCTATATGAAAGCCAACCCCCACCCCACCCCCAGCAAAACAACAACAACCCGGCAATAGTTTGATCATGTATGAATTAATCCATGAATGCAAACTGAAGAAAAAGTTCCATTTCAACAACAACAACCAATGTCAGACTATGCAGTGAATGCAAGGAGACCAAGTCACCATTTACACCTGGCCATGCAAGGATTATAATTTTGATAAGGGAAATTCCTCCCTTTATTTTTGATGAAATTGGAAAGGAAGGAAGAATGGATCCCCCTTAGCTTTGCGAGTGGGCTGTAGTCTTTCTGCCTTGCTCAGCCAGTAGACATGGGCTGAATTCATTAGAGCAGAACTTTGATGGAGAAGGATTAACCCAATGTGCATTGGTTGCAAAGGAGTATAGCATAAATGGATATGAATACATGAAATATGGATATTTTCCAAGACAAATGTCCTACTTTCAGGGGAATGGACTTATATTTGCCAGAAACAAAGAAATAAGCAGTTGTTTTTGGCAATAAACATAAATCATAGTCACATGACTACATGATATTGCAAACTGTTGTAAATGTGGGCCAGTTGACAAACATCCAAAATGCAATCATATGACTCTGGGAGGGAGAAACCAACAAGGTTGTTGGAACTTTAAATATGTCCTTTGGGAGTCCATCATAACTGTCCAGTTGTAAGTTGAGAACTACATGTACTTAAGCACTACATTTCTATGTTCAGTACAGGAGACCACAGGGGCGCATCCTTTATTTATTTGATTTGTAGTTTCAACAACCCTGTAAGGTAGGTTGGGCTGAGAAAGAGTGACTTCCCCAGGGTCTTGATGAGTTTCCACTGCTGAGTATGAACTAGAACCTGTGTCTCTTCATTGTCAGTCAAAACCTTTAAACACTGCACCACACTAGCTCCTTGTCAAGTTTCGAAATCCTGTCTTGCTGGTGTGACAGACATTGCTTCTCAGCTTGCCAGCAAACTCAGGGGAGGGGAGAGGTTTGGAATGCAGAGGTCAAAGATTAAGAAAGCAGACTGTGGGAATCAAGGACAATGGCCAGGTGTCTGCTGGATCTAGAGAAGCTTTGTCATAACAAGATTTCCCAACTTGATTGGCCAACATGACCTGACCCAGAGGGAGGAGGAAGAAGTCAATGCTTTTACTATGGGGGTTTGGTGAAGGGGTCTGCCAGAGCTGGTTTTACTTTCATATGTGCTGATATGCTGTACTCAATGAAGTTTTGTACTAAGAGCCTGAAGAGACTCGGAAGTGTTTGCTTCATTGGGTTTGCTAGTCAGAAACTTGACACTCTCATCTTAGTCAGAGAGAGCCAAACCAAGCTCGCATAATGTGCAAATATTGGGACTGAATGTTAAAAGCTTCACATGGCCTGGGATGAACAAACGATAAAGGTAAAGGTAAAGGTTCCCCCGCACATGCGTGCTAGTCATTTCCGACTCTAGGGGCCGGTGCTCATCTCTGTTTCAAAGCCGAAGAGCCAGCGCTTGTCCGAGGCTTCTCCATGGTCATGTGGCCGGCATGACTAGACGCCAAAGGTGCACAGAACGCTGTTACCTTCCTGCCGTAGTGGTCCCTATTTTTCTACTTGCATTTTTACATGCTTTCGAACTGCTAGGTTGGCAGAAGCTGGGACGAGTAACAGGTGCTCACTCTGTTACGCGGCAGTCGGGATTCGACCCGCCAAACTGCTGACCTTCTGATTGACAAGCTCAGTGTCCTAACCCACTGAGCCACCGTGTCCCTATGAACAAACGATATTGAGCCACAAATCAGCCAATGATCTCACTCAGATAGTTTATGTGGATTTTGAACATTAGAGGAGGAGAGAGTTGAATCCTGAGGCACCCCACAATGAAAGACCTTGTGAATGATGTCCCCCACCAACCAAACTATCCCAGAGGAATAAAAGGCCTCCGTAGAATGATAACCCCTATTTACAATCCCCCCAGAGCCATCCCAGAATGATATCATGGTCCACAATATTGAAAGCCACTGAGAGATCAAGAAGCACAAAGTTGGCTGCACCACTTTCATCCTGGTTCAGCTGGTGGTACATAGGTGCACATTAAAACCAAAATTCATATCGCTGCCTGCTCTCTTTCCTGCAGAAATATTTTTCTTTGTTTTTTGCAATTACCTGATTTTAATAAGGGACCAGGGAAGGGCCTCAAAAGAGTGGCTTCCCTAAGGCTTAATAAGAAGCTGCCGAAATATTTCTTATATGTTACTTGGTGCAGGAGAGGCAGGAGAAGCAGGAGTCATTCCCTTGTCACACCCTGTGCTTGATTTTCCAAAGAGGAAAAGAGGAAAAAGGGTAAGGTGTGATCTTTATTGCATCTCGGAGGTCTGTCTAAGCAAGCAGAATGAACAGATAATGTGAGATTCCCCCACTTGGTTTCAGAAATAAAGTAACCGTAGAAGGTAGGTGAGTCCTGAACAAATCAGGGCTACAAATTCAAAATTAAGAATTTTGGAGTGGCTTTGATATGCAGTGAGGATCTTGTCTATTTTGGGATGGGGGTTTGAGGAACTTGAGAAGAAGGATTTGTAAGTTCCATTTCTGCATTGATGCTATCCTGAGTTATTAGTCATTATCCTGAGATGGAGTGCTACTTATTCTTTATTTATTTTTCCCTCTTCAACACTTTACCAATTTCCTTGATCTCTCAAGGGACCACAATTCTAAAGATATTATAAGGCAGGCTAACGATACATCTTGGGAATTAGAAGTAGAATGATGGCCATGGAATCATGGACAGTTAGCGATCCTGAGAGATGGATGGTTTAAAGGTGGACTTAGCTAGAGACCTTAGAGTGGGATCCCAACCCACCGTTTTGTCCATTCTTTTGGAGAATATGTCAAGGGCTGGAGAAATCAAGAGATTCAGGCAGTTCAAATGAGTATAAAGATTTATTACAAGCTTAAGATCTCTACAAGAATCTAAACTACTAACGGTCAAGGGAAATTAGTGGGAGTTAAGAATAGAAAGGAATTCAAGGTGGACTGGACCTAGATCTTTTTTGGGCATGCGGGAACTCATGACTGATGATGCATTTGACCCTTCCCTCCAGGTCAGCCTGGTCATCTCCTACAGAATAGCTATAAAACAATGTTGGCTTATTCTCTCTGTCGCTGTCTGTCTCTCGTCTCTGTCTCTCTTTCCCTCTCTCTCTCTCTCTCTCTCTGTGTGTGTGTGTGAGCATGCACACACACATATCATATGTGTTCTATATACCTTGGTGGAATGAGTGCGATGGTAGTCGGTATCCTGTTCCCACTGTGCTAGTTGCTCTTATTCTAATACCACAGAAATAGTTTACTGACCTAAAATCCAGAGCAGCTTTACAAGCACACAAGCAAGAAGAAAAGGGAAGACAAATCTCACACAGATTCACATGCACGTACAGAATTTTCTAGCTACATGCCTATTTAACTGGTGCATAATTCTCCCTACACATTGTGCTGACTTCTGATCATTCAGATCAGATTGCCATAACACATTTTTCAAGACTCTGAAAATGTTTTGCTACAGTGAGTGAATAAATAAATCTCGACTCTTATGCTTCTGTTTATCTCCTGATCAGAAATAGCAGATCTGATATAGGTTCACGTCTTCAGGATTTAGTCAAAAGTTGGATGAATATCTGACCATCGAGAACTATGTGTGGACTTAAATCTGAGACTCTTTGTCAGCGGGAGTTAATTCCAGATCAGCAGACACGATCTACGTATTTAAGGTGTTATATTTTCCCCTTGAAAAATTATGAGAATTTTTGAGTTCGAAAAGAGCAGAATGGGGATCTAACTTCCACTCGCTACTTCCCATAGAACCTCGGAATCAAGTAATTCTTGCAAAGAATCATATCTTAAATGGACTTTGGCTGGATAGGGAAAGTCATTCCTTGTCATCCTTAGCTGGACAATTTTAGGAGTCCTTTTCCATGGTGTTACTTGATGGTTAATGGTTCCTTTCTATGCTAGATTTCTCTGCTTCTTAGATCATATCAGTGTATGCAACTTGGAGCATTACTGCTGTCATTAGTACTATTAATTTTTTTAATCTTCTGGAGATCTTTGCAGTACTGGTGGAAAAGATTCTGGACATATCTGTTTATTTTGTGTTTGAGAAGCTACTTAAACGAGATCATGTGTCATCTCCAGAAAAACGTTGTATTTCATGAGCTGCATATGAACTGTTTCATTTTTATTTTTCCATTATGAAAATGGAATGGATTAATGAATAAATTGATCTATACTGGGTGGGGTAAAATTTAGAATCTGCTTTCAGGTTCAGTGGAACTTTGGCTTCTATCCCAATGAGAAACTGGTAGCCTTCCCAAAACTGAAGAATTGCAGTAACCCAGCATCTACTTACCCATGAAAACTCAGGTTTCTATGAACTGACTTGGAGTAGACAATGTGAAAGGCAATCTGAAGGGTGTCTTGTAATAGATATTGAAGTTAACATTGCTTCTCTTTGCACTAGGTGGCATCGGAGGGTCATTTTATTCCTATGCAAATTTTTTATTGATCCATGTTATCACGAACTGTTAGAAGTTGTGAAGCTAACTTGGAATAGTTTTTTTATTATTTTATTTTAATTCCATTTATATCCCGCCCTTCTCCGAAGACTCAGGGCGGCTTACAAGCTTAGCAGTAGCCTTCATTCTATGTATATGCCTGCTTATTAGGGCTTTCACACACACACACCCCAAGCGGCATTATTACAAAGTCAGCTTAATTGCCCCCAACAATCTGGGTCCTCATTTTACCTACCTCGGAAGGATGGAAGGCTGAGTCAACCTTGAGCCTGGTGGGACGCGAACCTGCACTAATTGCAGGCAGCTGGTGTTACTTAAGGAGGCATTAGCCACTGCTCCACCAAGGCAGTTGTGGAGCTAAACTATTCTTTTTTTCTTCCAAGGTCCTGTCACCTTCATGAATGCCTCCAGAGTTGCCGAATTCACCTTCTTGGGTCTTTCCAGATCTCGACCCACCCAACTCCTTCTATCTGTCTTGGTCATGATGTGTTATGTTGCCACACTGTTGGGTAACATTCTCATAATATTGACGGTGTATGTAGATCCATGTCTTCTAAAGTTGCCCATGTACTTTTTCTTAGCAAATTTATCCATCATCGATGCTGCTTTGGGTTCAGTGGTGGCTCCCAAGGTGGCAACAGACCTGATCGTCTGTGGCAGGACAATCTCATTTGCGGGCTGTATGTCCCAGATCTTTTTCCTACACTTCCTTGGAGGTTCAGAGATGTTCCTCCTTACCCTCATGGCCTACGATCGCTATGTGGCCATTTGCCATCCACTGACATACACAACCAAGATGGACCGGCCACGCTGCATTAGACTGTTGTGTTGGTGTTGGGCTGGAGGCCTCCTTCACTCTGGCAGCCAAGTGTTCCTGGTCCTGCGGCTCCCGTTCTGTGGGCCAAATGAAGTGGACAATTTCTTTTGTGATGTTCCACAGATTGCCAAACTGGCTTGTGTTGATACCCAAGTGACTGAGATACTCTTGCTGGCGAACAGTGGTCTCCTGTCCCTGATGTGCTTCATTATTTTGCTGATCTCCTATGCCATCATCTTGACCACACTCCAAGGACGTTTCGGAGAGGGTGGAGGGAAGGCTCTGTACACCTGCAGCTCTCATTTAATAGTTGTCAGCCTCATTTTTGTACCATGTCTTTTTGTGTACCTTGTCCCCCTGTTTAACACCAGTGTGAACAAAATGGCTTCCATATTCTACACAATAGTCACTCCTCTTCTCAATCCTATCATATACACCTTAAGAAACCGAGATATGAGGGACGCTATGAGCCAAATACAGAGAAAATACATCTTTCCCATTGTTGCACCACAGAAGAAAACTTAGCACTAATTGGTTTACAAATCTTTGGGTGAGGTGGGGCTGATGGCTCACTTTTGATATTTTTTCTGAATACTGAAAGTGAATATTTCTTTATGCAAATAAATATGTAGATATGGAAACCCATATATATATATATATAAATCTTGATCTGTGTATTAATATTTTAATTATTTTTCTATTTGCTTTATAACCTGAGAGTCACCTTTCATGGGAGATGGATGGAATGAAAATTAATTAATTAATTGAATCCCGTGGACTCCCTCAGATGGAGCACATTCATATTTTTCAGAGGCATCCCCCCACTTCCTTGGCATATCAGAAACTAATCATGAATAAACTAGTTACTGCAAATTGCCACAATTTTTAAACATATTTAATTTACATTTAATCACAATAAAGACATTACCTGTCATGTGTCTATAATTATCTAGGTGTTACAAGTGATGGCTTGATAACAGTTATTCAATAAAGTAGCATCATTTCCCTTTACTTAAATGTGTAATATTCATTTGTTCACATCCTTTCTTAGCAACTTTCTGTTCTAGAATCCAAGAAGAGACTTCAAACCCATGAAGTGGGTTGATACCCCATATCTGAATCTTTGACTCCAACAGACCTTTCAGAAGATGCTTCACCATAGAAGCCAAGGATAATTTCATTGGAAGGTCATTCCATAACTAAGGGCCCACTCCCAAAAGACCCTGCTCCTCATGAAACCTTGAGTTTTTTTGTATGTGTTTGTGTGTGTCTATTACATGCATACATATGTACCTCAAATCAGTTTTGACTCTGGGGGACTATATGGGCAAGATTATAGAGGTTTTTTGGCAACGTTTTAGGAAGTCACTTGCTACTTCCTTCTTCTTCTTCTTAGGAAGAAAGGTAATTGGGTCAAAGTCACCCTATTGGCTGAGAGTAATTGGATCAAAGTCACCCAATTGGCTCCTGGACCTAAGGCAAGATTAACTTGGGTATACATGTTTCTCAGGAATACTCAGCTCAAGGCAGAGTCTGGTCCAGGCCAGAGCAAGGATACCTCCATTTGCACATCTCATATCATGGTGGTAGCTCTGTGTTTTGGACCTTGCATCTACATTTGTCTACTCTAGTGAAAAGGACTAGAGATGACATGATAGTGTTCCAATATCTAAGGAGCTGCCACAAAGAAGAGGAGGACAATCTAGTCTCATGAAGGCAGGGCAAGAAGCAATGGATGGAAACTAATCAAGGAGAAAAGCAACCTAGAACTAAGGAGAATTTTCCTGACAGTTAGAACAATTAATCAGTGGAACGACTCGCCTCCAGAATTGTGGGTGCTCCATTATTAGAGGTTTTTAAGAAGAAACTGGACAACCATTTGCTCAGAATGGTTCAGGATCTCCTACTATTGACAGGAGGTTGGACTACTAAAAGATTTCCAAGGCCCTTCGCAACATTCTTATTCCACGTTCTACTTTGCCACTTATTTCCTAGGAACTATAGAGGGATTGGACAACCATTTTTCTGAAATGGTGTAGAGTTTCCTACTTAAGCAAGAGGTTGGAGTAGACGACCTCCAAGATCCCTTCCAACTCTGTTATTCTCTTATTTGTGCTCATCACTTCTGCAGCTTTTTCTTGGATAAGGCAGCTTCTGTTCTCTACACTGTCACCACTCCCATCCGGAGTCCCTTCATTTACACCCAGAGGAGCCAAACATTCCAAGTGGCTTTGGAAAATCTCGAGGGAAGACAAGGAAAAGTGATGCCCTGACTCTAGACATGTCTTTTTTATTCCAGAGAGTCCAAACTCTTCAATTAAAAGAAAGTTAATGAGAGATAACTATCTCGGGAGTGTTAATAGCCAATACTTGTAATTCCATTGCATGAAAAGTCATTGGGATCCACCTAAATTATTTTCTACTTGCAAGGGAAGAAGTGTTACGAATTGTGGATGTTCCACTGGCACTTGGAAAAGTCTGGGAATTGAATTTCACACATCATAAAGTTGCCAAGGTTGAGAACCCCTGAACTAGACACTCTATGAACAAGGGTGCTGCAGCTCTTGAAAGTGTATGCCTTTTAACAGAATTTGCTAGTCAGAAAAACTGCTCTTAGCCTCCTGGTTTTTTGACACCACACACTAACATGACTAACATACCACAACTACTACAAGGAAAGGTCAGGATTGAGTGTAGATGCAGCATAATTAGAAAAGAAGGCTGTATGCCAAAAAAGCCAACACAGTGCTAGGCTGCATTAACAGAGGGATAGAATCAAGATCACGTGAAGTACTAATACTACTTTACAGTGCCTTGGTAAGGCCACATCTGGAATACTGCATCCAGTTTTGGTCACCACGATGTAAAAAAGATGTCGCGACTCTAGAAAGAGTACAGAGAAGAGCAACAAAGATGATTGGGGGACTGGAGGCTAAACATATAGGGAACGGTTGCTGGAATTGGGTATGTGTAGTTTAATGAAGAGAAGGGTGAGGGGTGACATGATAGCAGTGCTCCAATATCTCAGGGGCTGCCACAAAGAAGAGGGAGTCAAGCTATTCTCCAAAGCATCTGAAAGCAGGACAAGAAGCAACGGATGGAAACTAGTCAAGGAGAGAAGCGATCTAGAAATAAGGAGAAACTTCCTGACAGTTAGAACATCTAACCAGTGGAACAACCTGCCTCCAGAAGTGCTGAATGCTCCAACACTGGAAGTTTTTAAGAAGAGACTGGACAGCCATTTGTCTGAAATGGTATAGGGTTTCCTGCCTGAGCAGGGGGTTGGACTAGATGACCTCCAAGGTCCCTTCCAACTTATTATTATTATTATTATTATTATTATTATTATTATTATTATTATTATTATTATTATTATTATTATTATTATTATTATTATTATTATTATTATTATTATTATGTTATATTGACCCTCCTCTGCTCTTGACTCTCACCAAAGAAAAGAGTGTTTGTTGTTGTTGTTGTTGTTAGCTGCGAAGTCGTGTCCGACTCATCGCGACCCTATGGACAACGTTCCTCCAGGCCTTCCTGTCTTCCACCATCTTCTGGAGGCCATTTAAGCTCACGCCTACTGCTTCAGTGACTCCATCCAGCCACCTCATTCTCTGTCGTCCCCTTCTTCAATTGCCCTCGATCTTTCCCAGCATTAGGCTCTTCTCCAGTGAGTCCTTCCTTCTCATTAGGTGGCCAAAGTATTTGAGTTTTAGCTTCAGGATCTGGCCTTCTAAAGAGCAGTCAGGGTTGATCTCCTCTAGGACTGACCGGTTTGATCGCCTTGCAGTCCAAGGGACTCGCAGGAGTCTTCTCCAGCACCACAGTTCAAAGGCCTCAATTCTTTGGCGCTCAGCCTTTCTTATTGTCCAACTTTCACTGCCATACATTGCAACTGGGAAGACCATAGCCTTGACTATACGCACTTTTGTTGACAGGGTGATGTCTCTGCTTTTTAGTGTGCTGTCTAGATTTGCCATGGCTTTCCTCCCCAGGAGCAAGCGTCTTTTAATTTCTTGGCTACAGTCGCCATCTGCAGTGATCTTGGAGCCCAGGAAAACAAAATCTGTCACTACCTCCATTTCTTCCCCATCTATTTGCCAGGAATTGAGAGGGCCAGATGCCATGATCTTGGTTTTCTTAATGTTAAGTTTCAACCCAAGTTTTGCACTCTCCTTCTTCACCCGCAACAAGAGGCTCTTTAGTTCTTCTTCACTTTCTGCCATTAGAGTGGTATCATCTGCGTATCTTAGGTTGTTGATATTTCTTCCAGCAATCTTAATTCCAACTTTTGATTCATCTAGCCCTGCCTTTCTCATGATGTGCTCTGCATATAAGTTAAATAGGCAGGGCGACAGTATACAGCCTTGCCGGACTCCTTTCCCAATTTTGAACCAATCAGTGGTTCCGTGTCCAGTTCTCACTGTTGCTTCTTGACCCGCATATAGATTTCTCAAGAGACAAATAAGATGGTCTGGTACTCCCATCTCTTTAAGAACTTGCCACAGTTTGTTATGATCCACACAATCAAAGGCTTTAGCATAGTCAATGAAGCAGAAGTAGATGTTTTTCTGGAACTCCCTAGCTTTCTCCATGATCCAGCCTATGTTGGCAATTTGATCTCTAGTTCCTCTGCCTCTTCGAAATCCTGCCTGTACTTCTGGTAGTTCTCGATCCACATACTGCTGAAGTCTAGCTTGTAGGATTTTAAGCATGACTTTACTAGCATGAGAAATGAGTGCAATGGTGCGATAGTTTGAACATTCTTTGGCACTGCCTTTCTTTGGAATTGGAATTAGCTTTGTTGTTGCTCAGCTTTTCTAAGGCCCACTTCACTTCACATTCTAGGATGTCTGGCTCGAGGTCAGTGACCACCTCATTGTGATTATCTGGGACGTTAAGCTCATTCTTGTATAGTTCTTCTGTGTAATTTTGCCACCTCTTCTTAATCTCATCTGCCTCTGTTAGGTCCCTGCCATTTTGGTCCTTTATCATGCCCATTTTTGCATGGAATGTTCCCTTCATCTCTCCAATTTTCTTGAAAAGATCTCTGGTCCTCCCTATTCTATTGTTTTCTTCTATTTCTTTGCACTGTTCATTTAAGAAGGCATTCTTATCTCTTCTAGCTATTCTCTGGAATTCTGCATTCAATTGGGCATATCTATGTTTTTCTCCCTTGCCTTTCGCTTTCCTCCTTTCCTCCGCTATTTGCAAAGCTTCCTCAGACAGCCATTTTGCTTTCTTGCATTTCTTTTTCTTTGGGATGGTTTTGGTTGCTACCTGTTGTACAATGTCGCGAACCTCTGTCCATAGTTCTTCAGGCACTCTGTCTATCAGATCTAATTCCTTAAATCTATTTGTCACCTCTACTGTATATTCAACAGGGATATGATTTAATTCATACCTGAGTGGCCTAGTGCTTTTCCCTACTTTCTTCAGTTTAAGCCTAAACTTTGCAAGGAGAAGCTCATGGTCTGAGCCACAGTCAGCTCCTGGTCTTGTTTTTACCGACTGTATAGAGCTTCTCCATCTTTGGCTGCAGAGCATATAGTCGATCTGATTTCTGTGATGACCGTCTGGTGATGTCCATGTGTAGAGCCGTCTCTTGGGTTGTTGGAAAAGAGTGTTTGCTATGACCATCGTATTCTCTTGACAAAATTCTATCAGCCTGTGCCCTGCTTCATTTTGTACTCCAAGGCCAAACTTGCCTGTTATTCCAGTTATCTTTTGGCTTCCTACTTTAGCATTCCAATCCCCCATGATGATAAGGACATCATTTTTGGGTGTTAGTTCTATAAGGTGCTGTAGAGCTTCATAGAACCGATCAATTTCATCCTCTTCAGCACCGGTGGTTGGGGCATAGACTTGGACTACTGTGATATTGAATGGTTTGCCTTGGATTCGAACTGAGATCATTCTGTCATTTTGAGGATTGTATCCTAGTATTGCTTTTCCTACTTTTTTATTGACTATGAAGGCTACTCCATTTCTTCTAAGGGATTCTTGCCCGCAGTAGTATACCTGATGGTCATCTGAATTAAATTCACCAATTCCTGTCCATTTTAGTTCGCTGATACCTAAGATGTCGATGTTCAGTCTTGACATCTCTTGTTTGACCACGTACAGCTTTCCTTGATTCATGGATCTTACATTCCAGGTTCCTATGGAGAGAAAATCTTTACAGCATCGGACTTTCCTTTCACCACCAGACACATCCACAGCTGAGCGTCCTTTCGGCTTTGGCCCAGTCGCTTCATTCTTTCTGGCGCTACTAGTACTAGCCCTCTGCTCTTCCCCAGTAGCATATTGGACGCCTTCCGACCTGAGGGGCTCATCTTCCAGCATCATATCGTTTTGCCTTTTGGTACTGTCCATAGGGTTTTCATGGCAAAGATACTGGAGTGGGTTGCCATTTCCTTCTCCAGTGGATCACGTTTTGTCAGAACTCTCAGCTATGACCTGTCCGTCTTGGGTGGCCCTGCACGGCATAGCTCATAGCTTCATTGAATTATGCAAGCCCCTTCGCCACGACAAGGCAGTAATCCATGAAGGGGGAAAAGAGTGTTACTTTCTCACAAATCCAGAGACAGGGAAGAAATACATTTGGTTTACAGAGTTGCATAAATGCATTTATTTAGTCATTTTCAAACAATACACTTGAAACCAATACATTTGCCTTTTTCTGTAATTTGCAAGGAAGTCCTTCAATTAATCAAGAGGTGTAGTGGGTTACGATTTCAGGCTAGACACCAGAAGATCATAAGTCCTAGATCCACTTGTGGTGCTAAGATAGTTGGTGACCTTGGGCTAGACATTTTCTCTCAGTCCTAGGAAAAAGGCAATGATAGATTACTCCTGGAAAACCCTTCAGTAGCCCATGACATAACTCAGGTCTGAGACTTCCCACACATCACTTACACCCCAGATGGCAAGCTCAGGATCCAAAGAGATCTTGACAGACTTGAACAATGGGCCTTATCCAACAAACTGAAATTTAATGTGGAGAAAAGCAAGGTTTTACACCTAGGCAGGAAAAAACAACAACAAAGGTATGAGTACAGATTAGGCAAACCCTGGCTCAAAAACAGTAACTGGGAGAGGGACCTTGGAGTCCTATTGGAGGGTCACTTAAACATGAGCCAGCACAGTGTGGCAGCAGTCAAAAAAGCTAACACAATCCCTGGGTTGTATAAACAGAGGCATAGAATCAAGATCACACAAAATACTAGTACAACATTATAAATCCTTAGTAAGACCACACCTGGAATACTGCATCCAGTTTTGGTCACCACATTACAAAATAAGACATTGAGATTTGGGAAAAAGTGCAAAGAAGAGCAACTAAAATGATTAAGGAGAGACAAAAACATATGGAGAATGCTTGCAGGATTTGGGCATGGCCAGTCTAGAGAAAAGAAGGATTAGGGATAGCAGTATTCCAGTATTTGACTGGCTGCCACCAAGAAGAAGGGGACAACTCATTTTCCAAAACACCAGAAGGCAAGACAAGAAACAATGGAGGGAAACTAATCAAGGAGAAAAGCAACCTGGAATTAAAGAGAAACTTCCTAATAGTGAGGACAATTAACGGGTGCAACAGCTTGCCTTCAGAAGTTGTGGATGCTTAATCACTGGACATTTTTAAGAAAAAACTGGACAGCCGCTTGTCTGAAATGGTCTGAAAAGGGTCTCCTGCTTGAGCAGGGGGTTGGACTAGAAGACCTCCAAGGTCCCGTCCAGCTCTATTCTGATCGATTGTATTGGCCGCCTCAATGGAAGCATCTAGCCAGCTTTATTATCTAAGCAGGGCTGGTCCCAATTTGTACTTGAAAGGGCAAAAGGAGTAGGCTAGACTAGGAGATAACAATTCCTCCCCAAAGAGGAAGTTTGAAAATTAATCCTGTACCATTGTCAATACATACAGAATAACAGAATAACAGGGTCGGAAAGGACCATTGAAGGATTCCTAGTCTAACCCCCAGCTCAAGCAGAAGACCCTATACTACTCTGGACAAATTGCTATCCAATCTCTTCTTTAATATGCCCAGTGATGGAGTACCCACAACTTCTGAAGGCAAGACATTCCACTGATTAACTGTTGTCTAGAAAATTCTATTTAGTTCTAAGTTGGCTCTCTGCATGACAACTTTCCATCTGTTGCTTTTGACCTGCCCTTGGGTGCTTCAGAAAATAGGTTGACCCCCACCCTCTTCAGTGTGACAACCCCTCATATATTGGAAGACTATCATGTCACCTCTAGTCATGACATAGTATTCCTATGCTATCTGCTTTCATACATTACACAGGTATTAAAGGTAAAGGTAAAGGTAAAGTTTTTCCCGCACATGTGTGCTAGTCGTTTCCAACTCTAGGGGCCGGTGCTCAACTCCATTTCAAAGCCGAAGAGCCAGCGTTTGTCCGAGGACATCTCTGTGGTCATATGGCCCGCATGACTAGACACCAAAGGCGCACGGAACGCTGTTACCTTCCCACCGTAGTGGTCCCTATTTTTCTACTTGCATTTTTACGTGCTTTCGAACTGCTAGGTTGGCAGAAGCTGGGACGAGTAACAGGCGCGCTCACTGTGTTATGCGGCACTCGGGATTTGACCCGCCAAACTGCCGACCTTCTGATCGACAAGCTCAGCGTCCTAACCCGCTGAGACACTGCGTCCCTTTTATACAGGTATTAACATAATTCTAAAAAATGCAAAAAAAATAGACAGGAGTACAGATAACAAGGAACACATCAATGTTCTTTAATATCAGCATGTTGCTTACAGACCCTTCATATTTTTCAGCTCTGAGTGTAACCTTTAGACCTATCTGGGGACTTCCTTAAAGTTTTGTCTTCTTCATCCCTCAAGGGAAAGAGACAAGTTGCACTTTTAATGATTTCCCCACAGAATTCACATATCTTCTAGTGAATCCTTAAGTGTTGCCTGATCCCAGATCCTTATGCCATTATGCTGTTGCATTTTGTAGGTCAACTTAGATGTTCTTGAGAAGATGATCCTCCCAGAACAGGAGTTCCTTTGTTGGCAGAAAGGAGTTGCTTCCTCTCTTCAACTCTGTTGCTGGTAAGTATTACTAAAGCTTTGTTAATCACGGTAAATGGAGACGTGACATCAAATTATCCATTGATATCAGAAACTTCTTTATTTTACAATAGCAGTTTGCCTCACAGAGGATGCTCCATACATGCAGTAGGAAATAATTGGCTACTTCTACAACTACCTGTCTGTTATTTAATTTTTGAATTTTTCTTCTAACATGTTTAAATCGGCAATGGGAATTTTACACTGGTGCAGAAAGGTGGGGGGAGATGAACATAATATGAGAAATATATGTTATCAATAAAGGTAATGGTAAAAGTTCATTAGGAATTGAGATTAAGGAAATTTCCAAAAAAAAAAAAACATTTCAGACAAAAAATAAATGAAGGGAAAAAATGGTTTTGGACTATTTGTCAGGTTTAAGAATAAATCAGGAGTTGCGGGGATATCAGGAATAAAGCAAAGAAATGTGCTGAGAGAGACAGGAGGAAAAAAATTCAAAGAACAACAGCAACAAAGGCAGTGGCGTAATGAGTATTATAGTTTCAAAAGGAAGGAAAACCAGCTCTCAAAGGGTCACCACCTCTGATATACACTACATAATTATGACAAAAATAAATAAATACAGAATTATGCATATACTCACATACGTATATTATATGACATAGAGAGACAGTCTAGTTCGGATTATGTATACCTGTGCATGGCAAGAAAAACGAATCTTTTGAGTTTACCAGACGGATGGCATAAGGAACGAAGCTATCACAGAATCAGGTAGTCCTGCTAATTACCTTAATCTATGAGGGAATTTATAAGGAACGCGGTGGCTCAGTGGGTTAGGACGCTGAGCTTGTCGATCAGAAGGTCGGCAGTTTGGCGGGTCGAATCCCGAGTGCCGCGTAACAGAGCGAGCGCCTGTTACTCGTCCCAGCTTCTGCCAACCTAGCAGTTCGAAAGCACGTAAAAATGCAAGTAGAAAAATAGGGACCACCACGGTGGGAAGGTAACAGCGTTCCGTGCGCCTTTGGCGTCTAGTCATGCCGGCCACATGACCATGGAGACATCCTCGGACAAGCGCTGGCTCTTCGGCTTTGAAACGGAGATGAGCACTGGCCCCTAGAGTCGGAAAAGACTAGCACGCATGTGCGGGGGAACCTTTACCTTTACCTTTTATGAGGGAATTACATACGTTTAAATCAGAAGGTCACAGAATTGCAAATATAATGGGAGCTCTAAACATAATGGGGGAAAATTATCCCAATTCCATCCTGTCGTCAAGGTTTAACACAACGTGGACAAACTGAACTGCTTATTATGTACTAGAATATTGTCCTTTTCACTTTTTTCTTCCCCTCCTTTTCCACTCTTTCTATTTTTGTTTTCTGTTCTTTTTTTTCCCTTCCTTTATTTCAGTAAATGTTTCCCATCTCCTAGTGGGTCTACCTCTGATAAAGTAGTGGAAGGTAAAATTAATGGAGCTGTATGTGAATAATTCTGCCCTTAGTTTGCATCAGTTCTTTGTCTTCATTCAGTTGATCGGTTTCTTATTTCCCTCTCTTTTTCCCACCACTGATGCCCATTCCATTTTCCTTTTGTTTCCAAAAAATTGAAGACTGGAACAAGAGTCGCTGAATCTGCAACGGTAGAGTCACCTTCTGCCCCATTTCACCCACCATCTATGGGAGTGAGAAACAGCTCTGACGTGACTGAGTTCATACTGATGGGTCTGTCCCATGAACGTGGCGTCCAACTCTTTCTCTTTGCTCTCTTCCTCATGTTTTATCTCATTGTCTTACCAAGCAATGTGCTGATCATTATTACCATCCGGGGAGATCCACATCTCAACTGCCCTATGTATTTTCTATTAGCCAACCTGGCTTTTTTAGATATCTGGTATTCCTCCATCACTGCGCCCAAGATGTTGGTTGACTTCTTTGCCGAGCGCAAGGTCATTTCTTTCGGGGGCTGCATTGCTCAACTTTTCTTCCTCCATTTTGTGGGGGCTGCAGAGATGTTTCTACTCACCGTCATGGCCTATGATCGCTACGTCGCCATCTGCAAGCCTTTGTATTACTCAGTCCAGATGAGCCGACAACTTTGCGTTGTATTAGTGGTGGCTTGCTGGGTGGGAGGTTTTACCCATTCCCTCATCCAGGTGGTGCTGATTATCCGCCTCCCGTTCTGTGGGCCCAATGAACTGGACAATTATTTCTGTGACATTACCCAAGTCCTGAGGATCACCTGTGCTGATACCTTCTGGGAGGAGATGGTCATGATCTTCAGCAGTGGCCTGATTTCTGTGGTCTGCTTTGTGGCACTCTTGGTTTCCTACGCCTTCTTGCTCACTGTGCTAAAGAAGAATGTGGGTGAATCAGCTAGTAAGGCTCTCTCTACCTGTTATTCTCACATCACCATTGTCATTTTCATGTTTGGTCCCGCCATCTACATCTATGCCCGTCCTTTTGATGAATATGCACCCGATAAAGTCGTCTCTGTCTTTCATACCATCATATTTCCCCTCCTAAACCCCATTATTTATACCCTCCGGAACAAGGAAATAACTACAGCCATGAAAAAGATGGTTCTTGAGTACCTCCTCTGCAGGAAATATGTAGGATGATGTATTGACCCATTCTGTGGATTTATAAATTGCATTCCTGTTCACCAGGCTGATAATAAGCTAAGTGAGTTTTGCCCCATTTTACAATCTTTCTTGCCACATTTGTTAAGTGACCCACTGCAGTTGTTAAGTTCGTAACACAGTTGTTAAGTGAATCTGGCTTCCCCATTGACTTTGCTTGTCAGAAGTTTACAAAAGGTGTGTTATGGCTTCCCTGCATGCCAGCTCAGATGACAAGGAAAGTCGGCTCTGGGGAAGCCATTACAAGGTGATCACATGACCCCCAGGACACTGCAGTTGTCATCAATATGAGCCAGTTTCCAAGCATCCAAATGTTGATCACATGACCTTGGGGATGCCGCAATGTTCGTAAGTGTGACAACTGGTCATAAGTCACATTTTTCCAGTGATGTTGTAACATCAAATAGCCACTAAGCAAATGTTTGTAAGGGTTGTAGATCTCTTGAAATGTGATTTCTTTTATGAGATGAAATAAAATGCTGGATGGGCCTCCTTTGTTTCTGCTGCCTTCTCAGGGGACATCTGTGCATGTTTTGTGTGGAAGCTACACAGTGGGCTATATACGCTCAGCTCTGTGTCACACGGTGGGAGGTAAAAGGGAGGGATACTTAAAATGGATCGGTCAGTAGCATTCCAAGATGTCTTCCCAAAGCTTCTTCAATGGGAGGAATTTTCTTACACATTTTTTCTCCATGATGCTGGCCAGGTATGGTTCATTCTTTCTTTTCTTGACGAAGTCAATGCACACACAGTTTGTTTCTTTTCTAACGCAAAAAGAGAACTGTTTTAGATATTAATGGGAAATTGGGGTGTCAGGTTTTGAAGCACAGACTTGCTGGTGTGACAGAACTTGCTTCTCAATTTGCCAATGAATTCAGGGAGAGGGGAGAGGCTGTGGAATGCAGACTTCAAAGATTAAGAAAGCAGACCATGGGAATCGAGGACAATTGCCAAGTGTCTGGCCAGACTCAGAGTTGCTGTCCCATAACAATATTTTATGACTTGACTGGGCAAAGTGGATTGTCATCGGGTTTTGGATGTACTAAAAAGGAAAATAATAACTGCTCAAATACAATTATCGAAACATTTTAAATATTTTAATCAAACCTCTGAAATTGATCTAGGTTTAGAAGGCCTGAATTAGATCGGGGCTTTTCAACCTTTTCACCCATTGTACCACTTTTAGGATATGGGAACATCCGAGTACCACCAGTTGCCTAGCAAGGTGTCAAAAACTTGATGACCAAAAAAAAGGAAGAAAGAAAGAAAGAAAGAAAGAAAGAAAGAAAGAAAGAAAGAAAGAAAGAAAGAAAGAAAGAAAGAAAAAAGTGATGAAGTACAGGTAGTCCTTGACTTACAACAGTTCGCTTAGTGACTGTTTGAAGTTACAATGGCACTGAATAAAGTGCCCCCCAAGCCACAGCCAAGCAAGACACTTGCCTGCCCACCCAGCGGTGCTCTTCCTCCTGTCCGAGGTTTTCATTGTTATGAGCATTTCTGTTGAGGATTGGCAGTGAGGATGGGGTGGGAGGTGTTTGGTTTTTATTTCCCTTGTCTGCTGGGTGGTTGCAGCAGGTTTTGGTCACTTCACATGACCCTGGGACACTGTGACCGTCATAAATATGAATCAGTTGCCAAGCATCTGAATGTAAATCACAAGACCCTGGAGATGCTGCAACATTCCAGCTGATTGGTGCTTCTTCTGGGCTCAGAAGCGCCAGGATCAGCGCTGAGCTCCAGCTGGAGCCTGGCACTGATCCTGGTGCTTCTGCTGAGTCCTGACAGCCCTGCAGCTCCAGCCGTCTCTCGCTCAGGCTTGTGCGTTGCTGCCACCGGTTCAGCTCATTCCCCTCCCCCGCTACCACTTTTGTAGGATGGTCGCATGCCACCTGCCAGGTGCCAATGTACCACAGGTGGTACCCGTACCACTGGTTGAAAAGCCCTGAATTAAATGACCTTTGTAATCTTGTTCAGCTCTGCAGTTGATTCTATGATCCTTGGCCTCACCCTTTCTGTCTTTTGAAGGGGGAGAGAAGCCACTGATGTGAAGCTGCCCCTCTCCCTAACATCATTGCCTTTTCACTTTGTCCCAGATGATAAGGGGTCTTGAAACTAAACCATATGATGAACGATTGAGGAAACTAGAGGTTTTGGTAAGAACTAGGAATGGTACGATAGCAGTCTTCCAGTACTTGATGGGCTGTCACAGAGAAGAAGGGGTCATCTTATTGTCCAAGGCACTTAAGGACAGGACAAGAAGTAACAGGTGGAAGTTCATTATAGAGAGATCCAGCCTAGAACTAAGGAGACATTTCCTGACTATGAGAACAATTAATCAGGGGAATGGCTTCTTTCTGGAAGTTGTGGGAGCCCCATTACCAGAGGTTTTCAAGAAGAGACTGGAGTGGACGACCATTTGTTCAGAATAGGATCTCCTACCATGGGCAGGAGGTTGAACTAGAAGACTGCCAAGGCCCTTTGCAACTCTGTTATAACATGTCATACTTTGCCACTTATTTCCCAGGAGCTATGGTGAGGTCCACCAACTTTTGTGAACCAAGGGATGGACTTGAGTATCAGCCATAAGCCAGAGGCCAGTCTCCATAAAAGTGACCGGGGGGAAAAAACCTTCAAAATTTGACAGGCTCTGTTCATGCCACTCAATAATCCCAATTGCTAAATTTTCACTTACTGAATTAATTAAAATGGCTGGACTTCATACAACACAGTTCAGTTTTGGTGCAAAGCTAATCACATTCTAAATCACTATGGAGAAAGAAAAGAGAATGAGTAGGCAGGAGGCAGGATCAGGTCAAAAAATTAAATTTAACTGAAACTGAATGCAAATGTAAGTTAAATCAATTAAAAATCATTAATGTGAATACTAATACTAATACTAATACTACTAATAATAATAATGCCAGATGCCAGAGTCAAAGAAAAAGAACTGGGGAAAATTACGAAATACCGCGACCTGGCCATTGAAATTGCATGATTATGGATGAAACGTGTAACAGTGATACCCATTGTCATCGGGGCACTGGGAACTATGTCCAAAAACTTTGCAAAATACATCAAGAAATTGCAGCTTCCTGCAATAACTCCACAAAAGCTACAAAAAACTGTGTTACTCAGAACATCTTACATTTTAAGGAGATACCTGGTTGATACCTAGGATGCTGGCAGCAACCCATGTCAACCATTAGTGCCAGTCAATGTGAGTGTTCAGTTGACTGAGTTTCATGTTTTATAAATAAAAGTTTTATATAATAATAATAATAATAATAATAATAATAATAATAATAATAATAATAATAACAATAACAATAACAATAACAACAACAACAACAACAACAACAACAATAATAATAATAATAATAATAATAATAATAATAATAATAATAATAATAATAATAATAATAATAATAATAATAATAATAAAGTTGGAAGGGACTTTGGAGGTCATCTAGTCCAACCTCTTGCTCAGGCAGGAAACCCTATACCATTTCAGACAAAACCCTATGCCATTTCAGACATCTGTTTAACAATTCCCTTTTTAGTTTCATTTAAAATTAGAACAGTAGGGTGAGGTTTGGGAACTTGCAAGCACAACTGAATTTCTGGTTACCCAACCTGTACTTTTCAGCTCATTCCAATCTTTTAATTCTTCTCTACTTAATTTCCCTTTATTATTTATTTGCAGTGAAGTTCAGACTGTAACCTTCTTGGGGCAAGGAACTTTTCTTACTCTCAGTAAAGAGATGTTCTATGATTATGATCATTATTATGATTATGATCGATGATACATATTCCTTGATCTACATTGACTGCAATAACATTTGATTTGGTGGATTTCACATATAATTAAGGAATAGGTAACATATAAACAAGTAAGCAAGCAAAAGAATAAATAACAAATAACATTTCAATGGGCCAAAATACCCTACTAGCTTTAACAAGTTGTGTTAAAATGTAAGTTAGCTAGAACTTGGTCATCATCTCCTCTGGGGCTGATCGATTGAGAACTCCCAATTGCCTTGCTGACATCCAAAGAGAGAATTTTTTCCATACTCTCATTTGCCAGTTTTACAGTCAGAGTCAGGGAGAATTCAAAAGCATTCAGTGATGTCCAAAGACCCCATTTTAAGAGGTGATTTGACAGTAGGGAGAAGGATTCTGTGCAACCTCAGGCAAGTATGTAAGGTAAGATGGATGGATCTGGTAGAATAATCTTAGGAGGGAAAAATACTAATGAATTTTTTCTTCAATGAAAACATGCATAAAAGTTGGAATCTGAATGTTAACTCTGCAACATTTATGATAAGTCTGGCTTTAGACATTTTTGCAAATCACACAGGAAGTGGTACTGTAATTGGTTTGTCAATTATTGAATCCATGTTATAGGAATAAAAGATTTTACTGCAGTATTTTCCTTCCTTCAAAGACTAGACAAAGGTATCTAATAGGTTGGACTTGATGGAATCAGTTTTTGCCTATTTTTTCTCTACAGATATAAAATTCACAGGTATGTTGGGTCTAAAAGTGAATACTCTTTTGGGCTATTATATCAATTCTTTATTCATTTGTTCTTCTATGAAGTCATTCCTTCTGTTTTTCATCTCTCTCTTTCTCTCTGTCTCCTTCTCCACTTCCCTCCAAACATGGAAAAAACTATGAGCATAATTCAGTTGGCTGAAACATTATCACTTGAAGGCTAGCATCTGCATTTCTAAAATAAAATGCTCCTTATATGCGTGGGTGATATTTTAAAAGTAAGAATGTGGAACTAGGAAAGGAACCCAGCAGGCATGGAAAATGAACAATCAGGGTGAGGCATAAAGGCATTATTTTGAAATACAGAAATAAGGTCATTTCTTGGGAAAAGGTCCAAGAGTTTTGCATGGGCCAGCTGATAATTTCAGCAAAAAGGGACATAGCATTGATAGGCATGCTTCTGAACAGTACACGATGTTTATGAAAGCGTTTATCATAGCCTGTGATGTTCTAGGGATTTTCCTTTAGTGGCCCTGGAAAAAGCTAGAGAAGTTAAGCAGAAATTATTTATTAAAATTCTTTGCACAGAGATGAATAAATTGCAGTTTGGAGAAGTGAGAGGTGAGGAGGCACAGAGGCTCTTCAAAAACTCCATCAGCATCTTAGAATGTTGGCTGTCTCTCTAGATATCTTTCTAGATAGAGCCTTGGTGGAGCAGTGGGCTAATGCCTCCTTAAGTAACACCAGCTGCCTGCAATTAGTGCAGGTTCGCATCCCACCAGGCTCAAGGTTGACTCAGCCTTCCATCCTTCCGAGGTAGGTAAAATGAGGACCCAGATTGTTGGGGGCAATTAAGCTGACTTTGTAATAATGCCGCTTGGGGTGTGTGTGTGAAAGCCCTAATAAGCAGGCATATACATAGAATGAAGGCTACTGCTAAGCTTGTAAGCTGCCCTGAGTCTTCGGAGAAGGGCGGGATATAAATGTAATTTAAAAAATAAAATAAATAAAATAAAATATCTGACCTTGATTGTTGCTTAAAACATTAGAGCATTTATGAGGGTTGGATATAAAGGAAGACCCCACTTGACGATGCTCAAATTTTATTGTTCCCACGCTAAATTTCCAGGTAGAATCACGACCCTGGCCTTAGCTTTTCTTATCTGTATGACTTTCCCACAACATACTTTCTTTGTCCTAAAGTGACTTTGCACACATTCACATTCACATTCATCCTACATTTTATTCTCTGGTCTTACCACAGGTTCTGTCTCTGTCTCTGTCTTCTCTCCCTTTCCTTCTCTCTCTCTCTCTCTCTCTCTCTCTCTCTCTCTCTCTCTCTCTCTCTCTCTCTCTCTCTCTCTCTCTCTCTCTCTCTCCTTTCCCTCTCTTCCCTCCTCTCTCCTGTTTTTGCTGCATCATCTCTCTTTTCTCTTCTTCTCTTCCCCTCTTTTTCTCCCTGTCCTTGCCTTTCTTCCTGTTTAACACTGAAATTTGCAAAACCTTCCCTTACCACCAATGAACTTAACAGAGGGAGGGGATTTAGCACAAAATGAGGGAGAGTTGGATCTCTTTCAAGTTCACATATTTGTATTTATTTGCTTACTTTATTTATTTATTTTTTTTATTTACAGGCCCTAACTATTATTTAAAAGAAAATGAGCACTAAGGGAAGTGAGTATCTTAGTCTCTACTGCATGGATACATGTACTTTTCATGTGTTTGTGTTTGTGTGTGTGTGAGAGAGAGAGAGAGACAGAGAGAGACAGAGACAGAGAGAGAAAGAGAGAGAGCAATCCAAATTGGGCCAAACAATGTTTTTTTATATAAATGTTTACTTTTCATTTCATAATAATATTTGGTATTAGATTTTTTTTATCCTGCTGTTATTATTATTTTTGAAATAATTCAAGATGGTAAACATACCAAATACTTCTTCCTCCTCCTCCAGTTTTGTGAGTTTGATGTTCATACATCAACAGTGAGAGACATGCACATTTACCAGCTATGTTTGGCTCCAAATTCTTGGGATTGTAATCCCAAAATATTTGAAAAGACTCTTGTTGAGAAAAGTTTATTTGCCAAGGAGCAGAAACAGGAAGAATCCATGGGGATGAGAAATAACACAATAACAGAGTTGGAAGGGACCTTGAAGGTCTTCTAGTCCAACCCCCCACATATGCAGGGAACCCAATACCATTACAGACAAATGGCTGTCTAGTCTCTTCTTAAAAACCTCCAGTGTTGGAGCACCCACAACTCCTGAAGGCAAGCCGTTCCACTGGTTGATTGTTCTCCTTCATTCTAGGTTGTTTCTCTCTTTGGTTAGTTTCCATCCATTGCTTTTTTCCTGCCTTCAGACACTTTGGAGAATAGCTTGACTCCCTCTTCTTTGTGGCAGCCCCTGAGATATTGGAACACTGCTATCATGTCACCCCTTGTCCTTCTCTTTGTTAAATTAAATTCCTGCAACCATTCTTCCTATATTTTAGCCGCCAGTCTCCTAATCATCTTTATTGCTCTTCTCTACATTCTTTCTAGAGTCTCAACATCTTAATAAATAATAATATTAATTTCTTGTTCTGGCTTTCCTTTCCCTTGGAAGCAAATCATATCTGAAGAAAGAATCCTGCTGTCTCATAGAATGAATCTGTCAACCTCCAGCTGCAGATAAGATGGATTTCCAGAAAAAGAATGGCACAAGAATCAACGAATTCCTGTTGGCAGCCATTTCTCCCACATGGCAATCCCAAGCTGCTCTTTTTGTGGTCTTTCTCCTAGTCTATGCAGCCACCATCGTGGGAAACACCCTCATAATGCTAACAGTGGGGTCTGCTCCCCAATTACGCACTCCCATGTACTTCCTGCTAGGGAATCTGTCCTTCCTGGATCTTTGCTACTCCACTGTCACAGCTCCTAAAATGCTGGTGGACTTTTTGGTGGTGAAGAGAAGCATCTCCTTTGATGCCTGCATGGCCCAGCTCTTTTTTCTCCACTTTGTAGGTGCTGCGGAGATGTTTCTCCTCACCGTCATGGCCTATGACAGGTATGTGGCCATTTGCAAGCCTTTGCATTATCCTAGTATCATGAATAAGCAGCTCTGTAGTTGGCTTGTAGCAGCCTCCTGGATGGGTGGTTTAATTCATTCTACAGTCCAGACCATCCTCACCATGAGGTTGCCCTTCTGTGGGCCCAACTGGGTAGACAACTTCTTCTGTGATGTGCCACCGGTCATTAAACTGGCTTGCACCAACACATATGTCATCGAGCTCCTCATGGTCTCCAACAGTGGCCTTATCTCCACTGGCTGCTTTATCATCTTATTGACCTCCTATACCACCATCCTGGTGAAGATACGTTCTCCTGATGGGCGCCGTAAAGCTCTCAGTGTCTGCGCTTCACACCTAACTGTAGTGACCTTGTTCTTTGGACCTTGCATCTTCATCTACGCTCGTCCTTTCTCCACTTTCTCAGTGGACAAACTGGTCTCCCTCCTTTACAATATTATTACTCCTATGTTGAATCCCTTGATCTACACTTTGAGGAACAAAGATGTGAAGATGGCCATGAGCAAACTGAGAAGCAAGGAAATAATTGTTGACAGGGATGGGAATTAGGTGGGAAAAATTCTTTCTCTTTCCTTTTACTTTACATTAATTTGTACATTTTTCTCACCAATGACTGTTGCAGCACCCTGTGGTCCTGTGGATCAAAATTCAGATGCTTGGCAGCTGATTCATATTTATGATTGTTGCAATTTCCTGGGCTCACGTGATCACCTTTTGTGACCTTCTGACAAGCAAAAACAATGGGGAAGCCAGATTCACATAACAAGAATGTTACTTTACTTAACAACAGTGGCAAGAAAGATTGTAAAATGGGGCAAAATTCACTTAACAACTGTCTTGCTTAGCAATGGAAATTTTGGGCTCAGTTGTGATTGTAACTTGAGGACTACTTGTAGTTGACCATAATAATAACAATAATAATAGACTTCGGGTTTGCCAAGTCAGCCGACATAGACGTCTGGAGGACGGCTCTCATCTTTCACGTCTAGTTTCACATCACTGTGGGGTTCTAAAAGGGCCGAAAAGTCACCCTGGAGGGGCGACCAGAAAGAAGAGCCTTTTGCAGAAATGTGGGGGAGCCACAACCCCCCGTTAGTGCCTGCATTCCCTTCATACCAGCGGATGAAAGACTGGCCATAGCAATATGGCCAGTTACTAGGCTGCAGACAGCCGAAGTCAAACTTACCATCAGGCAACATTAAAGCAGCGTGGAAGAGATGGGGTAAGATTCTTATACCTTAATCTTCTTTTTTTCACATAAATAAGCTGCTAAGTACCTTCCCCACTGTGGAAAGGAAGGGGGGAATTCAACCCACCCTTCAAATAAACGGTGAGCAAGCCCAGGGGTGTTTTTTAAAAAAAACATTGAAAAAAGAAATGGACTAAAAGAAAAGAATTTTCAAAGTACTTGGGGGACACCCAGTGGCTAAACCTGAAATTGCAATCTGACTTTCTCTTTTTAAAAAAATCAAGAAAATATTTAAGAAAAACAAGATAAGTTTAACCTTGAACACCAGATGTGAAACTTCACTATGGAAAAGTTTCAAAAACAAATCTATGTTTTGTGGGAAATATCTTACCAAACTTATGAGTTCCTTTCTTCAGCTGGCGATGAAATAAGAGCTTTTGGAAAAGAACTAGAAAACATCTCGAAGAAACAAACTCAAACTGTGACTACAACTAATATTTTATTGGGACAGAACTTAGCAGAAGAAATTGAACAATCAAATACACTGGCAGAAGAATTAAATATTCAACAAATACAGACTTTTGAAGATTATAATGGAAAACAGGTGGGGAAAAATCTATTCAGACCAGGACAATTATATCAAGAGGTGAAAATAATGAGATGATTTGGTACTGTTCAGACTTCTCAATCCTTCAAAAGTGGAGACTGGAGGGCCACTTCAATATGATATAACAACGCAAGAATGCTTTGATGATCCTGAGGCAAAGAAGCAAAAAATGACATGGAAAAGGAAGAAAGCAAGAATAAGATTGAAGAAATATGGACATTCTTAAGAGGCCTGAAATAGATAATACCAAAATAGAGAGGATTGTACTTGGATTACGAGAGATTGTTTTGATGAGTAGATAAAAATACTGAGTAATTAAAAATAATAATAATAAAAATAAAACACAGATGTATGAATACTAACATTGAAATATTGGGTTCCTTAAATGATATGGATTAAGATGTATATATGTTAAAAATGATAGAATGTAACTAATATACTTGGATGTAGTGACATGAGAGGATGTATTAAACAGAAGAAATTTTGGTTAATTTTTAATATATGGAAACTATAAATGAGAAACAAGAATATTATATTGTCCTCCTCTTTCTCCTCCTTGCAATTGGTATTCTAATGACTACTATTCTATATTGTACTACTAATATTGATATGGAAATGAGATAAATAAGAAGCGTATTATATTACTAGGTATTGGAGAAAATTGTGTAAAGGGAAAGGAGGTTATTTAGCAATATGGAAATGAGACATTTTAAATGTTTAATTTTAATATCAATGTAAAATTAAAGCTAGAAAAATACATAAGGTGTTTGATGTTTTAAAGATGGAATGTTAAAATATAAAATATACTAAAGTATTGATAAATATAAGAAAACTATTAAATGACTGATGGATAGCAATGAGAAGTATGTTAATTTAGATAAGAGATAGTATGTATTAAAGGAAAAAAGAGAGAGGAAGTATTGGTTACAACAATTTGGAGATTTGTAATAATATGTATTTGTCTGAAATGGAAGTATTGTAACCCAGACACCACGTTGCTTTTTAGAGATACTATTGTAATATTGGAAAACTAATAAAAAAATAACAATAATAATAATAATAAATATGAACTTTATTTTAGGTTCCAAATGAGATCAAATCTTTTTTTCCCCTTTTCTTTCTTCTTCCATTTCAATTTGTTAAAAATAAACTTTTAACTTGTTTTATGCATTCATTTATCTCCTGGGCGGTCTCTGCTTAATATAAACTTAACAGGATCATCATACTAATCATAATAATATATTATTACTGCACTGTACAATTTACACCATGGAAGAAGACTTTTAAACTGTTGGCTTTTTATCAATAAAAAATTAAACAAGTATAAAAGAGAGGGAAGCACACAGTATCAACTTCTGCTATATGTAGACAATATGAATTAGCCAGAAACTTCCATTCCTAATTTGATTTCATTAATAAATGAATTCAATTAACTGTTATCATGGGAAGAGGTAAAAAAAATCAAGGTGGCAGGTGCAGTCATGTAATTAAAGCTGCACCCCTTTCATTATATCTCTTCCATATACATTTAAAAGGGGGCATGTTAATTTTTCTGATCCCTTTGCGAAGAGCCCTACCGGTTATTGGAGCAAATCAGAAAATCTGACTGGATCTTAGCAATAATACTGACATGAATAGTCACCAGCCATTTCTAATGCCTTCACTTCAAACGGTCCTGTGTTCCTCTAAATTTGTGCAACTCCCCTCACAAATTAAACCAACAATTTCTTTGGGATGGGGTGGATAAGAATTAAATTGAGGCTTCGTCTCAATCCTGCCAAGACTGAGTGTCTGTGCATATCGGCATCTCGGACTAACCAGTTCATTCCACCTTTAACGATGGGGGGTGAGGTGTTACCCCCCGTTGATAGGGCTCGCAACTTGGGCATCCTCCTGGATTCACGGCTCAATTTTGAAGACCATATAGGTGCCGTGACCAGGCGGGCTTTTGCCCAGGTTCGCCTGGTGTGCCAGTTGCGACCCTACCTGGACCGAGATGCCCTACACACAGTCACTCATGCACTCGTGACCTCCCATTTAGACTACTGCAACACTCTCTACATGGGGCTGCCCTTGAGGACCACCCGGAGGCTTCAACTGGTGCAGAATGTGGCCGCGCGAGTTGTGATGGGGGCCTCCTGATACTCCCATGTAACACCTCTATTCCGCGAGCTGCATTGGCTTCCAGTTGACCTTCGGGTGAGATTCAAGGTGCTGGTGATGACCTATAAAGCCCTAAATGGCTTGGGTCCGGGATATTTGAGGGAACACCTCCTGCCAGCATCAAGTTCCCTTCGTCCAGTGCGCTCACACAGGGAGGGTCTTCTCAGGGTGCCGCCGGTAAAAGATTGCCGGCAGATAACACCCAGGGGGAGGGCCTTCTCTGTGGGTGCGCCTGCCCTCTGGAACCAGCTGCCCGTGGAGCTTAGGACCGCCCCTGACCTTCGTTCATTCCGCCGGGACCTGAAGACTTGGCTCTTTAAGCTTTCCGGCCCAGGCTGAGAATTTTTAACTGGGGTTTTATTTAAGGGATAATTTAATCTTTTTAAATTGTTTTTTAACTTTTGTATTTTGTAGTGTTTGATTTTAAATACCCTGTAAACCGCCCTGAGTCCTTCGGGAAAGGGTGGTATATAAATTTAATAAAATTAAATTAAAATTAATTAAATTAATTAAATCTGGGGAATCAAACTCAGAACCCCAAACCAATAACCAAAGCTCACTACAGTATTTATTGTATCAGTACACACTGGAAGAATTGACTCCAAACAAGAGGGTGGAGAGCTGCTGAAGACAAAAGGGTGAACTTGTGTTTAAACATTTCAGAAAAGAAAGGAAAATGAAAGAGTAGTTTCATAGAGGCAGCATAGGATCGTGTCCAGAGAAATACATATCATTGAAAAGATTAGTATGTACAATAATTCTCCAGTCAGTCTTGCAGCTTTTAAACAAACAAGCTAACAGCGAACAATCCAAACAAACAAACAAACAGTCTCATTAACAGTCTCATTAACAGAGCAAGTCATTAGAATACAAACTGAGAGTAAACCCCACTTCCTACTAGCAATGATGATGTTACCTAGTTTGGGTAAAGAAACATCTGCAAGAAAACAACCAAGCTCAGAAAGCACCAAGGACAACTCATTACAATAGTTTAGTGAAATGATTTTGGCTTAATGTGAACAAGCAGGGTCCCAAAATTAGGAGAATCTGAATCCAAAAGTTGAACGAAGACAGCTTTTCTTCCTAGCTTTGCTGCCACCTTTGTTCCATTGGGTTCAATTCTCAGAGATTGCCTGGACAAGTCCCTGCAGTTTCCTTGACAAGGTTTTCCAGATGTGGTTTGCCATTGCCTTCTCCCTAGGGCTGAGAGAAAGTGATTGGCCCAAGATCACCCAGCTGGCTTTATGCCTAAGGTAGAACTAGAACTCATAATCTTCCAGTTCCTTGCCTGATGCCTTGATTACTACATTAAACATGCTCTTGGCAGGAAAAAAAATATTGATTTGGGGGATGTCAAAATTAAATTGTAAGGGCAAGTTCTGTTTGGAGAGAACTCCAAGAGCTGAAGTCCAACAAACATGGAAGATGGGAAGTTGGAGAAAGTTTAGAGGGTCATCTGCTGATAGTCAAGATCTCTTAAACAACAGAAAAGGAGAAGTTATAGCAATAGCACTTAGACCTATATACTGCTTCACAGTGCTTTACAGCCTTCTCTAAGTGATTTACAGAGTCAGCATATTGCCCCCAACAATCTGGGTCCTTATTTTACTGATCTTGGAAGGATGGGAGGCTGAATCAACCTTGAGCCGGTCAGGATCGAACCCCTGGCAGTCAACAGAATTAGCCTGCAATACTTCATTCTAACCACCGCGGCACCACGGGGCTTATACCTTGATGCTACTTTTTTAAAAACTGCTGCAGAATATGCTGATGGTCACAAATAATATGGCCACTATGAGTTTTCTTTAAACAGTTTTCAAATGTATACAGGTAATCCTTAACTTACTGTGTGTCCACAATTGAGTCCAAAATTTCTGTTGCTAAGGGAGACAATTGTTAAGTGGGTTTTGCCTCATTTTACGACCTTCCTTGCCACAGTTGTTAAGTGAATAACGACTGTTGTTAAGTTAGTAACATGGTTGTAAAGTGAATCTGGCTTCCCCATTGACTTTTGCTTGTCAAAAGGCTGCCAAAGTTGATCACATGGCCCCGGGGGATGCTGCAACCGTCATAAATATGAGCCAGTTGCCAAATGTCCGAATTTTGATCATGACCATGGGGATGCTGCAATGCTCATAAGTGTGGATAACAGTCACTTTTTTTCAGACCATGGGGATGATGCAACATTTGTAAGTAAGTTGTAAGCAACTTCAAATGGTCACTAAGCAAATAGTTGTAAGTTGAGAACAACGTGGAACTGATTTTTTTTAAAAAAAGTTTGTCTGATTCTAGCTTTATAATAAAGACCTTGGAGACTATAGGAAGGAATTGTGCTCTAGGGTCCACCTTGTACAGAGAAATACACAAACTTTGGCTCTCTTGTGGCAGAAATAATATATCCCTAGAAATTAATGACTGTCAGATCTTAAGGCAAATGCAGGAAAGGAACACATTATCCACCTTTTCCTTAGTAAGGTAAAGGTAAAGTTTCCCCCGCACATGTGTGCTAGTCGTTTCTAGGGGCCGGTGCTCATCTCCGTTTCAAAGCCGAAGAGCCAGCGCTTGTCCGAGGACATCTCCGTGGTCATGTGGCCGGCATGACTGGACGCCAAAGGTGCACGGAACGCTGTTACCTTCCCACTGTAGTGGGTCCCTATTTTTCTACTTGCATTTTTACGTGCTTTCGAACTGCTAGGTTGGCAGAAGCTGGGATGAGTAACAGGCACTCACTCTGCTATGCGGCACTCGGGATTCGACCCACCAAACTGCCTACCTTCTGATCAACAAGCTCAGCATCCTAACCCACTGAGCCACCGCATCCCTTACTGTCCTTACTGTCCTTTTCCTTACTGTCTACCTAATTTGGTCACTCCCTTCTCAAATCCTCTTCATATGTATGAGGAAGAACTTGGAGCCAGAGATTGACTGAACAGCTTCAAGGGCTGAATTCAGGTCTTCTAAAAAATCTTCCAATGATATACCCAACTCAGTCCCCAAAATAATTTATTTTCCTGGTTTTCATCACAGCAGTTTCCATCATTTGATTGCCTTTAGCTGATCTGTATATTACAAGTAAACGCTTGATAATTTCTGTCTCAGATAAACTTTTCTGATCAAAGAAAGGACCAGAAATGTGACATGTTCACCAAGAAGATTCTCCATCTTCTATGGACACATGAAGAAGGGCATGAAATTGGCTTTAAATTCAGAACTCAGCATATTTATTTTACTAAGTGTGTACTAACATAGTGGGAGAAAGTATGGACTGCTAAGCTGAGGACTCAGTGATAGATCTGTGCTATCCCCTTTCCAAAAATGCATCCTTGTTCCCAACTAATTTTATCTAAAATTACAAACTACCGTTCATCAGTTCCCAATTATGGTAACTGAGAGATTCTCCTGCATTGTGAACAATCCACTAGTTTCATTTTGCACTCCCCTTCCTTGTAACCCTAAGATTCATTTCCAGAATAAATACAGGCATCTTTTTATTGTGCAATTCTATATAGGCAGGATTGTTTGTGCTGTATTGAAATAGTTAACTCTCAGCAAGAGTAATTCTTCAGCAAATAGCTGAAGATCTTGAATCTCTGCAGAATGTTGATTACTTCCACCAGTTACTCCAGAGTATATATTGTAGACCTGCTCTTTGGAATGATTCCTAAGATACAACTGGGGCAAGACTGAGTGACCATATTAGTGACACAGAGGCCTTAGTCTACAATGGATTTGCTCAGCAATTTGAACTAACTACCAGTCTATCAGGATCAAGGAGCTTATATTCATAGAAAAGTAAGTAAAGTTTGGCTGTTGGGTAAGTAAAGTCTTTTTTTTAGTGGGCTTCATTCCTGGTCACTTCATGGACATGTTCCTTTGGTACTTTGAGTTAAATAGAAATGGGAATAGGAATAGGAGTAAATAAGAATAAGACGAGAAGAGTTGGAAGGGACCTTGAAGGTCTTCTAGTCCAACACCCTGCTTGGGCAGGAAACCCTATACCATTTCAGACAAATGGTTGTCTAATCTCTTCTTAAAAACCTCAGGTGTTGCAACACCCACAACTTTTGGAAGTAAGTTGTTCCACTGATTAATTGTTCTAACTGTCAGAAAATTTCTCCTTATTTCTAGGTTGTTTCTCTCCTTGGTTATTTTCATCCATTGCTTCTTGTCCTGCCTTCAGGAGCTTTGGAGAATAGGTTGACCCCCTCTACTTTATGGCAGCCCCTTAGATAATGGAACGCTGCTTTCATGTCACACCCTAGTCTTTTTTTTTTATTAAACTAGACATACTCAATTCCTGCAACTGTTCTTCATATGGTTTGTGGGGGTCTTTTGTATTTTAGAACATTTATTCACTTGCTAAGTTGCAATGTTTTATTATTTGACAGTATTTATCACAAACAATGTCAGATCATGCAAAGGAGAAGTGGCACAGAAACAAGTTCACTTAAATAGAATAGTGAGTTATCAAAATTAGTTAAGCAGGGTATGGAAAGCAAGCGTTCTTGTTGCCTTTTTAATTTTTGGCGCACAAAGATAGACACCCACATATGCAAACAGTCAGAAATAATTCAGGAGCATCAGTAAATGTCCATGTGTTTCCATCCATGCGGTATAGGAATAATCTTATCCTTAAAGCAGCTTATGGATAACTTGCTATTTTTCCCACTCCCTCCCTCACTGAAGCAATGAATCCACTTTCAACACATCTAAAAATCCTGGCTGAGGACAGATCAGTCTGGAAAGAATCTATCTATCTGGTCTCAGCACTGAGTTGATGGCACTTAATCAACCAGTTTCTAAGACTTCCACAACTGAAGGGGGCCGAAGAGAACACTTTTTCTCCAGGAAGGCTGTTTCTTTCCTTCCTGTATAGAAAAAAAAGGATTTCTTGATGTAATTCCTATTCACCATGTTATGATTCCTAGTATAGAACTAGAAGAATGAGGCGTGGTTATGATAGTCATAAAAATGAAACGAAGGGACATCCGACTAAGAGGCAGAAATAAAAAAGTTTAATAGATCACAGAAAAAGAACATTTACCGTAAGTTATTATTAAGAAATTCAAGTTATTTCTTTTTTCCATAAGACTCTTCCTTGACAATAAATATTCAATTCCCTTTCTGAAGAAAAAAATCTCCTGTGAGATGCTTTCATTGAGAAGAATCTCTTCAAACATGCTGGCATGTAGTACCTGACTGCCTGAATAATAATAATAATAATAATAATAATAATAATAATAATAATAATAATAATAATAATAATAATAATAATAATAATAATAATAATAATAATAAAGTTGGAAGGGACCTTGGAGGTCATCTAGTCCAACCCCCTGCTCAGGCAGGAAACCTTATACCATTTCAGGCAAATGGCTGTCCAGTCTCTTCTTAAAAACCTCCAGTGTTGGAGCATTCACAGCTTCTGGAGGCAGGTTGTTCCACTGGTTAATTGTTCTAACTGTCAGGAAGTTTCTCCTTAGTTCTAGGTTGCTTCTCTCCTTGACTAGTTTCCATCCGTTGCTTCTTGTCCTGCTTTCAGGTGCTTTGGAGAATGATTTCAAATGATATGAAGATGAAAGCATGTCCTTGAAAGTTCTTGAAAGGAGACATACAATGGTAAATAGGCAGGTGCCATCATTTTAAACCCATCTTGAAATATCCACCTGATATTTTTTTTAAAAAACCCTACTATCTTCAGAAAGTAGGTTAGATACTGCTGTGTTATATAAAAACCTACTATCTCTAGAAAGCTGGTAGATACTGCTGTGTTATATTTGAAGTGATTTGAATGTTAATGGAAAAGATTAGCACTGAGACCATCTATTATTCTTCTACAGATCTAAGATGGAAAATGGAACTCATTCAGCAGTAACTGAATTTGTCCTCCAGGGATTAACATCAATCTGGGAGATACAGCTATTCTTTGGTGTTACCCTGCTGCTATTCTATATCATGCTCCTCCCTGTGAATATTCTTATAATTGTGACAATTCTGAAGAATCCCTCTTTGAAATCCCCCATGTTTTTCTTTTTGGCTCACCTGGCCTTTCTGGACATCATCTATAGCTTTGTCACCTATCCAAAGCTTTTCCTCAACATCATTTCTGATTGCAGAACAATCTCTTACTTAGGCTGTATCAATCAGATATTTTTCATTCATTTTCTGGGAGGAGCTGAGATGTTTCTCCTCATTGCCATGGCAGTTGACCGGTATGTAGCCATCTGCCATCCATTGCACTATGCCACAGTGGTAACCAGAGTTACTTGCTGGGCTATGGTAGTAGCTTCATGGCTTGGAGGTTTCATACATTCCATCATCCAGGTCATTCTCATAATTCCACTTCCATTCTGTGGCCCCAATGAGTTGAATAATATCTTTTGTGATGTCACCCAGATCATCCGATTGGCTTGTACCAATACCTACACTCTAGAATTCCTCATGTTTGCTAGCAGTGGCCTAATGAGTGTTGCATGCTGCCTCTTCCTCCTCATGTCCTATGGGGCACTGTTGTTGAAAGTAAGAATGGGCTCTGGTCCAAGGAAAAGCAAAACCTTTTCTACCTGCCTCACTCACATCATCGTCATCATCATTATGTTTGGTCCAGCCATCTATATCTACTGCCACCCTTTCCAAGAATACTCTTTCGACAAAGTGGTAGCCTTTTTTCACACTGTGGTCTTCCCTTTGATGAACCCTGTTATCTACACCTTGAAGAACAAGGAGATCCAAACTGGCATGTGGAGACTGATCAACAATATTAGTTTTATTTATTAAATGAATGCATTTAATGCATTTCATGTATTTCATTAATACATTAATACATTTTGAGATCTTTCAAAGGGAAGTATTATTTAGTGTTGCATTTTTGGTTATTAATTATTGGTTTTGGATTTTGCCTTTGAACAGCAGAAAAGCATTAAATTTTATAATATACTCTCAGACCAGTGGCGTACTGGGGATATCATAAGATAATTTATGATCCTCAATATGTTCTTATCAGCAAATCTGATAATCTATTCTATGATGTGGTGGATCGTGGTTCTAGCAAATCAGGAAGTTTGTGAAACCTTTGTGCAGTTCTGACATATTCAGTGTAATATTTTGTATTTGAAAAAACATAAAGCATCTCTGAGTCAACACGATGGGATTTTAACTCCAATTGATCTGAATGCTATGTGAGTGTCCCAAAGATGCTTTTTCATAAGGCAACTGGACTTTCTTGTTTTTCTTTGAAGCTTCGTCCAAGAAACTTCTTCAACTCTGACTGGATGGTGGGGAATGGAAAGATTTATACTCCTTGCAGACAGCTGGTGAATAGTGAATAGAATAGAGCTGGAAGGGACCTTGGAGGTCTTTTAGTCTGGCCCTCTGGTCAAGCAGGAGAACCTATACCATCTCAGACAAGTGACTGTCTAGTCTCTTCTTAAAAATCTCCAATGATGGAGCACCCACGATTTCTGGAGGCAAACTGTTCCACTGGTTGATTGTCCTCACTGTCAGGAAGTTTCTCCTTAATTCCAGGTTGCTTCTCTCTTTGATCAGTTTCCAACCATTGTTTCTTGTCCTTCCCTCTGGTGCTCTGGTGAACAAAGTAAACCCCTCTTCCTTGTGGCAGCCCCTCAGATACCAGAATACCATATCATGCGTCCCCTATTTCTTCTTTTCTTTAGCCAAACCCAAGTCCCGTAGCCATTCTTCGTATGTTTTAGTCTCCAGGCCTTTGATCATCTTAGTTGCTCTTCTCTGAATTTTTTTCAATTTGGTGACCAAAATTGTATTCCAGGTGTGGTCTTACTAGGGTTTTATAAAGTGACACTAATACTTTGTGTGATCTTGATTCTATGCCTCTGTTTATACAACCCAGGATTGTGTTAGATTTTTTTGGTTGCTGCTGCACACTGCTGGCTCATGGTTAAGTGATCGTCCACTAGGACTCCAAGGTCCCTCTCACAGTTACTGTTTTTGAGCCAGGTCTCGCCTAATCTGTACTTGTACCTTTGATTCTTCCTGCCTAGGTGTAAAACTTTGCTTTTCTCCACATTGAAACTCATTTTGTTGGATATGGCCCATTGTTCAAGTTTGTCTAGAACTTTTTGGATCCTGAGTTTGTCTTCTGGGGTGTTGGCTCCTCCTGTCAGTTTGGTGTCATCTACAAATTTGATGAGTTCCCCTTCAATTCCCTCATCTAAGTCATTTATGAAGATATTGAAGAGTCCTGGGCCTAAGACAGAACCTTGTGGTGCTCCACTGCTTACTTCTCTTCATGTGGATGTAGTGCCATTGAGGACTACTCATTGAGTACAGTTTGTCAGCCAGCTACAGATCCATCTGGTGATGATGTTGTCTATTCCACCTTTTTTCTAGTTTACTAAAGAGTAGGTTGTGGTCTTTATCAAATGCCTTACTGAAATCTAAGTATACTACATCCACTGCATTTCACTGGTCTACTAGTTTAGTCCCTTTATCAAAGAATGACATAAGGTTGGTTTGGCATGATCTGTTTTTAACAAACCCATGCTGGCTACTGGTTGTGACTTTGTTTGCTTCTAGTTGTTCGCAGATCTGTTTTTTGATTATCTTTTCTAGGATCTTCCCAGGTATTGATGTTAAACTGATTGGTCTGTAGTTTCCTGGGTCCGTTTTTTTTCTTCCTTTCTTGAAGATGGGAACCACATCAGCCCTTTTCCAATCCTCAGGTACTTCCCCAGTGCTCCAGGATTTATGAAAGATGTAGTGCAGTGGTTCTGAGATAACATCTGCCAGCTCTTTCAGAACTCTGGGATGTAATCTGTCAGGTCCTGGTGATTTATACTCTTCAAGGTCAGATAGGTGTTCTCTTATCATTTTCTTGCTTGTTTTAATTTTTGTTTCTAGTATGTCTTTTGCAGTGGGGTTTTTTTTGGGTATGTTGGGCTATAGTTTCTTTTTGTGTGAAGACTGATGCAAAGTATGAGTCAAGCAGCTCTGCTTTTCCCCTGTTGCCTGTTATTTCCTTGCCATCTTCTCTCTTTAGTGGGCCTACAGTTTTCTTGACTTTTTTCTTGTTGTTAATATTTTGGAAGAAACTTTTATTTTATTATCCCTGATTTCTGTTGCAAGTCTTTGTTCATTCTGAGCCTTGGCTTTCCTGACTTCATCTTTACATGTTCTGGCTGTCTGCTGATAATTGGCCTTTGTTGTTGTTGTTAGTTGCGAAGTCGTGTCCGACCCATCGCGACCCTATGGACAATGTTCCTCCAGGCCTTCCTGTCCTCTACCATCTTCTGGAGTCCATCTAAGCTCACTCCTACTGCTTCAATGACTCCATCCAGCCACCTCATTCTCTGTCGTCCCCTTCTTCTATTGCCCTCAATCTTTTGGCCTTAGGTGCCCCTCTTTCCATCTTTTGTATTTGTCCCTTTTGTCTTTCAGTTTGTCAGAGAGATCTTTGTGCAGCCATGCTGGTTTTTTCTTGGATTTCTTGTTTTTCTTTCTCAGTGGTATTGTGCTGGTATGAGCTTTTATGATTGCCTTTTTCAGGGTTTCCCACACTACTTGGGTTGTTTTCTCCTTTAGGATTTTCATCCATGGGATCTTTCCTAGGTTCTCTCTGAGTTTGTGAAAGTCAGCTCTTTTGAAGTTTAAGATACGGGTTGGGTTGTTTTCTATTGCTAGTGTTTGCATTATATTAAATTCCAGTATGACATGGTCACTTTCACTTATCTGTGTTTACTCAGGTGACCCTGAAGACACAGATAAGCCTCCAGGTAGCACTAACATCTTGCTAAAAGAATCCAAATGACCAGCTATCTGCAAGGAGTATAAATTTTTCCATTCCCCACCATCCAGTCAAAGCTGAAGAAGCTTCTTGGATGAGAAGCGAAACATCTTCAAAGAAAAATAAGAAAATCCAATTGCCTTGTGAAAAAGCATCTTTGGAATAACTATGACCTGGATGACTGAAAATCTCCATAGACATTTCGCTATGTGAGTGTATTACAAAAAAGGAGTCCATGAAGATTTTATTCCATTAGTCGTGGCTGACTATAGGGGTCGATGCTCATCTCTGTTTCAAGACCATTGAGCCAGCGCTGTCTGAAGACATTTCTGCTGTCGTGGCCAGCATGATGTTAATCTGACTGTATACTTTGTGCCTAATAATAGTGATAGAAATAATGCACACTTTCTTGAATAAAGTAAAATCTCCTTTGAGTCCTCTGCAACTCATGGTGACTGCATGCATATTTATGTACAGTATATCTCCTAGATAGTCATTCATCATTGTCCTTATATGACCATATCTTTTTCGCATTGAGATTGTCTCACATGGAATTGTCCACACCAAGTTGTCATGCAGCCAGGGTGTGGTGAGTTGTCCCACGATGAGTTGACCACTGCGAGAAAGCCTTGGCGAGTTGACTGTGGTAAGATGGCCATGGCAAGTTGGTGGCAACAAATTGACCCATTTCAGAGCCCAACCTATGGTATGGAAGAGCATCCCCACAGAGATATGGACCAAATCCTCTTAAGAGTCCAGAAAACTCTGAAATGTGAATTTGGTCCCAAGCTTGGTGAGGTTGGCATATTATTGTTTAACTAGAGTCCCTTTTTGGTGTTGTTTATAAGATTTATTTACTTTGGGCTGTTCATTTGGTTTGATGTATTATCTGGTTTTATGGATTTTCCAGTTTTGAACATGACCCAGAGTCCGTTAGTATCTGGCAGCAAATAAAAAGTTCAAGTCAAGTCAAATCAAGTCATGTCAAGTCAAGTCAAGTTAAGCCAAGTCAAGTCAAATCATAAGAACAGAACAGAACAGAACAAAGCAAAGAACAGAACAGAACATAAACATAACATGTGAGGTTTGCCAGTTGGCCTGGGGTTTTCCAATGGGTCTTCCTTCAAAGTCGGTACTGATTGCCTTTTGGGGATTAGCTGAGATCAGGTCAATTCTGCCATCTAATGGGACTATTTGTGAACATTAAAGTAAATAAACTTCCAATCTGTTCCATAATCTGTTTTGTTGTTTAAAAAAGTCCATCAACAATTCTTCTACCAATCAGAACAGAGGAAACCTGCTTCAGGTCTATTTATTTAGCCAGAATTGGACAAACCAAATCTCACAAAACTTTTTGGTTCTAGAAGTTCCTCTTTGGGAAAAAAGAAATGGCTGTAAATTAGTCCTGATGATGTTGCCTAGTTGGGTAATGAAACATCTGCAAGAATGTCTGCACTGCACAAAGAGATGAGGACTTTAATTAACACTTTGAAAGGTACCAGTTTGGGGGGAAAAATCAGATCTAGTTAATAAATTTAATGGAGAACAAGTTTCAAAACTATTTGCCTGGAATTCATTTTTTTAATAAGGACCTTGGAGAGAACTTGAAGGAATCTTACACTAGGGATCAGTTTGTCCAGGGAAATCCAGAATCTTTTGGCTGTCTGATGACACACATTTGTAGAAATGCACGAGTGTCAGAACTTAATTGCAAGGAACCTTCCCTTTCCTTCCCCTTTCTGTAATTCCCCCTTTCCCATCACATAATCTTCTTAGTAGGCATGGGAAGAAAAGTGAATTAGAGGAAGGCCAATGGAAGGCCAGAGTAAAAGTTTGAGGGGCTGTGTTCAATTCTTCTAAAAACTCTTTAATTAAGGTTCCAAAACTATGCTTAAATTTAAGTTTTGTTTTGAATATTCCCCTGGTCCCATCCCAGCAATATCTACATAATCATCAGCACTACTTCTAATTTATTTGAAGTATTATAAAGAAATACGTGCTGTTTTCTACTTAGCATATATTTTTATGGGACAGGTATGCAACTTATAGATATTCTGGGTGATATGAAATCCCACCAATATTCTGATTTTTGTTTCTTTCTAAAATAGATTTACTTCATTTTTGCCAGTCCTCATATAACTAGATAGATGGGGCTGGTGAATATTTTTACAGGGTGGAAGCATGAAACTGATTTGGGTTCAGTATATATGTTTTAGTGAAATATATGCAATTAGTGAAAGAAAAAGGGCACTGATAAATTAGAAGGATTTTTGAACTCCTCTCATTTCTGAGAATGTTCTCTCATTCCCCAATAACTCCATCACCAAGGATCCCCTTCTCCAAATTCCATTTTTGCATCTCAGTCTGTTTAATCCAGTTCCTCGGCAGATCTCATTTCAAGCCTTGACCGAGAAGGAGAGCAAAAGTGAAAAAAACCACATCTTGCCATTATTCTTCATTGATGATCAAGTGTTCAAGATTGCCGAGATTGCAAATTTAATAGCAAGAGAGAGCAAACTAACATTCTTCTATTATTGCCATGTCTTTTGGAAATATCAATCAGAGAAAGTTAGAATTTGAACTATATGGCTTGCAACCTTATTGTCCAACCTCTGATCCAATATGTTGCACAATTCCACCTTCAGAAATGCTTTCATGAATTACCTCTAGACTAAGATCCTCCCTGCCAGCAAGTTCAGCTTCAAAGACTGATTTCAGGTAAGAAGGCACTCAGGTGAGAGTCTCCCTGAACAGTCACATACAGTGGTAGCCCAGAGTTAATATGTTACTTTTAGAAGTCTATATGTTTTTAGCTCCAGCATCAGAAGCTGCTTCCTCATAAAATGGAGAGACCTGGGCTGGAAGTTACAAAAACCACCAACTTTAGATGTGGGTTGGTTGGTTGGTTTGTTTTTTCCTGAGTTCATCCACCAGGATTGATGGATTGATTCACTGATTCACTCTATGAAAAGTTGATTTTTTAATAATAATAATAATAATAATAATCCAGAAGGTATCAACTGGGCCAGAATGCAGTGATGATGTTACTGGCTCAGGCACCTTAATTTGCAAGGTCCTGTGCTAACAGATTTGTGTGGGATGCCAATCTGTTATTGCATCTGGATCAAGAAGCTCACATTTGTAGAAAGTAGGTAAGGTCTCCTTCGAGTCTTTTTTTACCTCCTGGTGGCTTCACAGGTATGAAGATAACAGATTTCTCCTCCACATTTAAATGAGGCAGAAGCGCTGACAAGTCTTCAGTATTTTCGGGGAACTGATGTTTTAACTTGGATTCCTTAAACTGTTAATGTCCACCCATAACCGCCATTGCATCAGATAGTTTTATTATTTGACAATACAAAGACAGTCATGAACCATAGCATCCAGTTGAACATATATAATAATAATAATAATAATAATAATAATAATAATAATAATAATAATAATAATAATAATAATAATAATAATAATAATAAGAAGAAGAAGAAGAAGAAGAAGAAGAAGAAGAAGAAGAAGAAGAAGAAGAAGAAGAAGAAGAAGAAGAAGAAGAAGAAGAAGAAGAAGAAGAAGAAGAAGAAGAAGAAGAAGATGATGGAAGGGATCTTGGAGGTCATCTAGTCCAATCCCCTGCTCAGGCAGGAAACCCTATACCATTTCAGGCAAATGGCTGTCCAGTCTGTTCTTAAAAACCTCCAGTGTTGGAGCATTCACCACCTCTGGAGGCAGGTTGTTCCACTGGTTAATTGTTCTAACTGTCAGGAAGTTTCTCCTTAGTTCTAGGTTGCTTCTCTCCTTGACTAGTTCCCATATAAAAATAGAAGTGTACAGTATTAAAACTTAAATTAAAACTAGTGGAACAGAAAACACAATTTGGGCTGCTTTTTTATACAATAACGGTCTTGGAAATTAAAGCAAAGCACTACATCTCATTACAGTATAGTGACTGACTTGAATAAACCTTATTACGAAGTTTCATCATTAAAGGACTGGGAACATCTTGGTCAACCAAAGGGTCTGCCAGCAATTTTAAGAGAGGACAACAAATGGTAAGTTCTTAATTTATTTCTAGCCATCAGCTCCATCCCATATCTTTTATTTTCCGTTCTTGCATGCTTCCTCCAGATTCTTCCATGCAAACCACATTTTCCAATTGCTGTTCACTAACTTGACAGAACAGATCAGGGTTTTTTTCCTCAACCAAAAGGGGTTTTTTCACCTCTTATCTTTGGGTTGCTACCAGATCACTTTTTTTTCTGAGCCCTTAACAACTCTCAGATCCTCTCTGCTGTAGTAGTAGATAGGCTGTGGGACTAGGATTGTGGAGATCCAGGTTTTGCCACAGAAGATTGCTGAGTGACTTCAGATCACTTGCTCTCTATCCCTCTCTCAACATACCACACTGAGAACTTGGGGGGAGTGGAAGAAGGGAATATGTATTACCCTTGCAGCTGCTAAAAAAAAGGTGGGAGGGTTAACGTAAAGTGTTAATGCCTCCTTACAATGCCTTGGTAAAACCACACTTGGAATATTGCATCCAGTTTTGGTTGCCATGATATAAAAGATGTTCAGAATTCTAGAAAGAGTGCAGAGAAGAGCAACAAAGATGATTAGGGGACTGGTGGATAAAACATTTGAAGAATGGTTGCAAGAATTGGGTATGTCTTGTTCAGTGAAAAGAAGGACTAGGAGACATATGATAGCAGTGTTCCAATATTTGAGGGGCTGCCACAAAGAAGAGGGGGGTCAAGCTATTCTCCAAAGCACCTGAAGGCAGGTCAAGAAGCAACATATTGAAAATAATCAAGGAGAGATCAACCTAGAACTAAGGAGACAGTTAGAACAATTAATCAATGGCAAGGCTTGCCTCCAGGACTTGTGGATGCTCCAGCACTGGAGGTTTTTAAGAAGAAATTGGACAGACATTTGTCTGAAATGGTATAGGGTCTCCTGCTTGAGGAGGGCAGTGGACTTGAAGATCTTCAAGTTCATTTCCAATAACTCTGTTATTCTGAGTTATACAGGTAGGCTGAGAATTCAGAATGTGTTATACTTTCTCAGCAGCTGAGTGCTAAGTCCTTTCAACATAGTTCCTTTGCAGCCAGTTGAGAGACCCTCACTTCACGTCACATCCCTTCAGACCCTCACCTCAAGTCATATCCAGTCATAGACTCTATCTATGGTACAAGTAACATGTTGTCTCAGTTGAAATCATAATGAATAATGAGCTGCTGATCTTAAAACAGAGTGATGGTAGCAGCTTTCTGTGACAAAAGAATTCTACATTGGTTACTACTGAATTTTGTCTATTTTCAAAATTCCCTCTCTCTTGATGTTACTGCCTCATGTAGAAATAGAGAAATCCTGATTTTGTTTTGGTGGGGGAGGGGAGGCAACTGTAGGGCACATTTTAAGTCATCTTCTCTTCTGATTATCAATCGGACCCATTTTGGTCAATGGGATACTCTCTAATGAACTAGACCTTAAAAAATGCTTCACAGGGAGTAAAAGTATAGCTTTATTGAGTTATTGAATCCATTTGTATACTATATCATGTTCCACATTAAAACAGGCTAATGCAGCTGTCCCCAATCTTAGATCCTACAAATATGTTGAATCAGAATTCCAGGCTAGGGGTTGCAATTTGTCAGTTACAGAGGGTACCAGATTTGGGGAAGCTTAAGATAAACATTTTCCTGGAGAGTAAGAAGTGCTAGAAAATGTTAAAGGATCATGTTCTCTTAAAATTGACTGTGAAGTGTCTATGCATCTAATGATGCTGATGTTATCCATTCAGTCATGTCTGACTCTTGGTGATTCTATAGGATTCTCCACATCTTCTGATCTTGCACTATTTCTTTGAGTTATTCTATGCTCTGATAGCTTGTTAGCTTTGATAGTGTCCAGCCACAATGTTTTTTTGATGGCCTGGTTTCCCTTTACCATTAACTTTTCCAAACATAATAGCTTTCTCCAGTGAATTCCCCTGCACGACATGGCCAAAGTAAGTGAGACACGGGTTTATGATTTTCCCTTCTAGTGACACACCTGGTGTTATGCATCCCAGTACTTGATTGTTAGCCACCTTTGCTATCCAACAATGCAACTAAAAGGGGTAGGAGTTGATCAGGCTAAACTAGAGGGAAGGGTCAAATGCATCATCAGTCATGAGTTCCTGGACACCCACAAGAGATCTTAGTCCAGCTCACCTTGAATGCCTTTCTTAACTCCCGCTAATTTCCCTTGACCATTAGTAGCTCAGATTCTTGTAGAGAGCTTAAGCTTTCAATAAATCTTTATACTTATTTGAACTGCCCGAAACTCCTGATTTCCCTGGCATTCGACAGATGGCAATAACAGGATAACACAATAAAGGTGGGAACAACAATCCATATGGTCAATAAGAGTGAAAATAGAAAACTAATTTTCTTATAAGGCAGGATTTAGCCTTTCTGGTTGGTTATCTTAGACTCTGAAATCCAGAATATCCGGAAGGATCCAGCCTTTTAATAACTATTTCAGATTAGAGTTCCTCCTAAGGAAATATTAATGAATGGTTCCTAGGAAAACAGATGGTCCAGACAGATTCTGAGATCCAACTAGGATTAAAAACCTACTGTCCCCAGGACTACTAGATCCATTGCTGGGATATATTTGGAATTGCATAAAGTTAAATGGAAAAAAATTAAGACTGATTCCTTAAAATTTATATCCCTTTACAGGTATAAGAATGGAAAATAAAACTTATTCACCAGTGACTGAATTTGTCCTCCAGGGATTATCACAAATCTGGGAATTTCGGGTATTATTTTGTGGTCTTCTGCTGCTCTTCTGTTTCACCATTCTTCCTGGGAATATCCTCATTGTTGTAACAATTCTGCAGAATCCCTCTCTGGAATCTCCCATGTTTTTCTTCTTGGCCAACCTGGCCTTGATTGATATCTTTTACAGCTGTGTCACCCATCCAAAGCTCATCCTCAACATCTTTTTTGGTTGGATGACAATCTCCTATTCAGGCTGTATCACTCAGATATTTTTCATTCATTTTCTAGGAGGAGCTGAGATGTTTCTCCTCTTTGCCATGGCTATTGACAGGTATGTAGCCATCTGCCATCCATTGCATTATACCATGGTGGTAACCAGGGTCATTTGTTGGGCTATGGTAGTAATTTCATGGCTTGGAGGATTGATACATTCCATCATCCAGGTTATTTTCATCATTTTACTTCCATTTTGTGGTCCCAATGAGTTGGATAACTTCTTTTGTGATATCACTCAGATTATCAGATTAGCTTGTGCCAACATCTACACTCTAGAATTTGTCATGTTTTTTAGCAGTGGTATACCAAGCGTTGTATGTTTCATTCTCCTTCTTATATCCTATGTGGCACTGCTGATGAAAGTGAGGATGGGCTCCAGTATAGGAAAAAACAAAGCCTCTTCTATCTGTATCACTCACATCATTATCATCTTCATCATGTTTGGTCCAGCCATCTACATCTACTGCCACCCTTTCCGAGATTACCCACTGGACAAAGTGGTGGCCTTTTTCCATGCTATGGTCTTCCCTTTAATGAACCCTGTGATCTACACCTTGAGGAACAAGGAGATCCAAATTGCCATGCGGAGACTACTTGTGAATATTAAAACTAGCAGATAAATAGCAATAGCAATGGCATTTAGACTTATATGTCACTTCACAGTGCTAAGCAGTTTACAGAATCAGCATATTGCCCCCAACAATCTGGGTCCTGACTTTACCCACCTCGGAAGGATGGAAGGCTGAGTCAACAATAACAAGATTGGTTTGTTAATTTTTTCCCCAGGAAGATTTTAAGTTGAAAACAAGAAGAAAAAAAAGTGGAGTTGAAAGGCTTTATATGTTTTCTTATTCTCAGTTGAGAGAAAGATTTAAGCTTGATAGAAGAATTATGAGTCTGAAAATGGTAAGACTGAATTAGACGTGAAACTGTGTAGAAGTGAAGAAACTGCTAATATGTATAAACCTTTATTGAATGATTCCACAATAGGCTCAGTGTGGCATTTTTGCTAATTAATTCTAGTTTCCTGGGATGGTAGTATATAACAAAACAGAAAAATTAAACTAACCATGTGTAGTGGGGCAGTCTGAATCATATAAAACCAGGCACATCATTAGAAGACAACATGATGACTGGATAGTGAGACGGATGGTATATAAATTAAATAAATACAAGACATGTTTCTGGGGACTGTTTGAGGAGCAGGGTTCTTGATGGAAATAGACTTTCTGAAGCCAGCACCCTATTGATTGATTGGATGATAATTCCCATCATCCCGCCATTACCTGTTCTGTTCCAGCCTACTACTGGCCCTGCAGAAATGTCAGGGACAACCCCTTTTCAATAGTCAATAGGCTGAAAGTAAGCCAACCAAATTTATTTACACAAATGAAATGAAACAGATCCAAAACAGAGCAAAACAAATACTAACATGACTAAATCAGAAGCTGTTCAAACGGTTGCCTTCAGCAACCAGCACCTCCCACACATTCCCCTTTTAAACACAGTTTCAAGGCGTGGCTTCTCTTTGCCTCCTCCCGAGGTGCCTCATTGCCTTCCTTTGTTCACTCCTGCTTGTCTGCCTCCTGTTTTGAGCGTCCTTGAACAAAGCCAGCTGTGAATCATCTTCGTCCAAGCTTTCAGGCTCACACAGCTGGGTCTGAGGAGGAACAAGATGGGAGGGGCCTGGCTGAGAGCTCTGTGATGCCTCAGAACTTTCTTCTGCAGGCTCTCCAATCCCCTCCTCCTCCTCCTCCTCCTCCTCAGAATTGTCTGATTCAGCTGCTGAACCCACAGGCTGACACTGAATCACAACATTACCTGAATAGATGGGCTCTGTGATTTAAGACACCTACAGAGTAGGTTTGCTTGGGGAAAATCCAATGCAGAATTGCTTTCAAAAAAGTTTGACTAGCGTGAACTTGGAGGTCCTTGGAGACCAGCAGAAAGAATCGTACACAAGGGCCCGGTTTATCCAGGGACACCCACAATCTTCTAGCTTGCTCAAAGGAGAAGTATTATACCTGTGAAGATCAATAATTACTTGATAGGTAGAATGGAAGAGGTATATGGCCATCTTACCCATTTCATTTCCTCACTTCCTCCAAGGCATCCAACTGTCCATCTCACTCACAATGGCAACTAGACCTTGGAAGGAATGAGAGCAAGACGCTGACATAGGACTAAGGCAAAAGACTCAGGGGATGAATTCACTTTCTGAAAATACTGCTCAGTAGTGGCCCAATGGACTCCTTTCTTTTCTTACATTACTTTCTGCTATCAAAGAAGAATGCATTGGTTTATTAAAGCTCTTCCCAATTGTGTATTGAAGTTCACCTGGGAACATTCACTCTTTTCAACCTTGTCAATGGGGGACTTCATAGTTTTTTATGAGACTGAAATGCAATAAAGAGATAACATCTCACAGAATCTGGGCCTGCTTAATACTGGACTAACAATTTTTGATCTCCAAATTCAGAAAGAAAGAAAAAAAGAAACAACCCAGTCTTTAGATATTTGTTAAACAGGCTTACTAATATGCAATTTTTGTATTTCCTTTTGAATAGATGGATAGCTACCTTTATATTTCTGATGTTCCTGCTATCATGATGTTGAACAAAAAATTGGTTCTGAGTTCAGAACCAATATTCGGAGTTCAGAATATTTACTTTATGGAAATAGATCCATTTGATGGAAGAAAACAGGGACAGCTAAAGCAGGCAGTTAAGAACAATATCTGAACTTCTCCTCCATCCAAGAATGTATAGTTAGTCCCAGCTAACTCTAAAATTAATCACCCATGTTTGCATCTCAGTTCTTTTTCTCTAGTTCCAACGCAAACCTCATTCTAAGATTGGGAGGGAGGGAAGGAGGGAAGGAGGAAGCAAGGAAAGAGACTCCCAACTATGAAGGGGATATTTTTTTGTGCTTGGTCTGACTGATGATTACTGAGAGATGATTTGGGGTAGCTAGTCAACCATCAATTTAATAGAGATGATCAGCCAACAACCATAATATAATTCCTACTAGAGACTGCATTGTAGGAAACAAGCAAAGTGAAAATAAGGCCAGGAACAACATTTGAGAAGAGCTTAAGGTAAGGCTTGACGTGTTACTATTTTTAACAACAGTTTTATCTACTGACATGATTCCATTTTCTATTTCCATGTGCCTCCCTGTTGCTTGATATTTTAATTGGCATTTCAAGGATTGCTCTAATTCACTTTATGAAAAGGGTAGTTTGTATGAGTAGAGATGATTTGAAAAGCAGGCAACACATATATTCATTGAAGGAACAAAGTCACCTTGTAGGGGAGATGGGTGGCACAGCGACTTAATAAATAAATACATTTTTAAATATAACTGAAGATGTCCGTAGGGCACAAGGATGTTGAAAGATCTCTCCTTCCAGATAAATCCTATATGCAGACCCTCAAAAGGTGCTTGGAACTAAGTAATTTTATTACTGACATTATTCTATTTTCTATTTCCATGTGCCCTCCTGTTGCTTGATATTTGAATTTGCATTTCAAAGATTGCTCTAATTCACGTTATGAGTAGGGTACCTTTTTGTGGGTAGAGGTGACTTGAGAAAACATCTATTCAATGAAGGAATGAATATATTTTAGATAAAACTAAGAAGGCCGATAGGGCACAGTGATTTTGAAAGATCTTTCCTTCCAGATATAAGCAGACCCCCAAAAAGATGTGTTTGAAATTAAGTGCCTCTTCAACAACTTGTAAGTTCAGTTTAACTTCTCAATTTGCAGAGTAAAATTCTTTATTGTAGGCAAAAACAAAGCCTTTTCAAATTGGGGATCTGCTATGAACAAGGAGACTGTTCAAAGACTTTGATCATTTTAACAGTAAACATTGGATCCTTACCTGTCCTATTCAGAAAGGTGCTGGTTACAATGTACTAGTTTTGAAATGAATCGGACCTCACCTCCAGGGAATTAGAACAATTAATCTGTGAAAAGGCTTGCCTCCCAAAGTTGGGAATGCTCCAACAGTGAACATTTTTAAGAAGAGGTTAGATAACCATTTGTCTGAAATGGTATAGGGCAGGGGTAGGCAACCTTGGTTCTTTTATGACTTGTGGACTTCAACTCCCAGAATTCCTGAGCCAGCATGGCTGGCTCAGGAATTCTAGGAGTTGAAGTCCACAAGTCATAAAAGAACCAAGGTTGCCTACCCCTGGATAGGGTTTCCTGCCTGGACTAGGATTGGATTAGCAGATCTGCAAGGTCCCTTCCAACTCTATTATTCTGAATATGGAACATCAGATGGCCCAGACAGAGGAAAAAGTAAGCAGCTTAGGCAGACCAGTGGACACTTGCCTTCCAAACAACTACTTTAAAAGCTGCAAACATGACCATGTACAGAAACAGAAAACAAAGGATTTGTGGCACAATCATATGTGGGCTGCAAAGTACAAGAAAAAAACCTGAATGGCAGTAAAGAGTGACACTGTTTTCTCTTGCCTAGATGTTTGTATACAAGAGGGGGGAAAGCCTTACTTGTTACAAATTTCCTCCCATTTAATATTCCCATCACTATTCCACTACAGGAATACACAAAAAGGATGGACTCAGGCAACCACACCGAGTTTGTTCTTGAAGGGTTGGCAGAGACCAGGGAACTGCAAGTCTTGCTCTGTGTCCTCCTCTTGATCTTCTACCTCATCATTCTTCCTGGAAACATTCTCATCATTGTGACTATTTGGAAAGATCCTCAATTAGGGGCTCCCATGTTTTTCTTCTTGGCCAACCTGGCTTTGATGGACATTTGCTACAGCTGTGTCACCCCTCCAAAGTTGATAGTCAGCCTCTTCTCTGGATGCCAAACTATCTCATTCACAGGTTGCCTGACACAGATTTTTTTCATCCACTTTCTAGGTGGAGCTGAGGTCAGTCTCCTTATGTCCATGGCATTTGATCGGTTGGTGGCCATCTATTTTCCATTGCATTATATAACTATTATCACCAAGCCAGTTTGCTGGGCTTTAGTGGTGACTGCATGGGCTGAAGGATTCATGCATTCCATAACTCAAATCATTCTCATCCACCCACTCCCTTTTTGTGGTCCCAATAAATTAGACAACTACTTCTGTGATGTCACCCAAATAATCAGGTTGGCTTGCACCAACACCTACAGTCTAGAATTTGTTATGTTTATCAACAGTGGCCTTACAACTGCTGGATGCTTCATCCTCCTTCTCATTTCCTATGGGGCACTGCTGATCAAAGTGAGGACAAGTACCAGCCAAGGGAAGAGCAAAGCATCTTCTACGTGCATCACTCACATCATCATTGTTTTCATCATGTTTGGTCCAGCCATTTATCTCTACTGTCACCCCTTCTATGACTTTCCCTTTGACAAAATGGTGGGCTTTCTCCACATTGTGGTTTTCCCTTTGATGAATCCTATGATTTACACACTGAGGAATAAGGAAGTCAAGGTTGCCATGTGGAGACTGTTGAAGAACTGCAACATTCAGTGGGAGAAGTAAAAGAAATTTATTTTTATTGTTTAATTTCCTTGTACTGGACTTCATAACCATACAGCAGTCTCTTTTGTGTGACTGTCAATGTCTGATACAATGTCTAACATTGGCATGTAATTCTATTTTTTTTAATAAATGAAAATCAAATCTTTCCTTCTTTATCTAATAATGAAATTTGCTGATAGGAACATTCATTTATTTTTTAGATAATCTTGGTTGCTTGTACCAGATTATTTTAATGCCATTTGTAAACATATACTCTGTATAATTTTGAGGATCATCAGCAAAGAGAAAACCATTTTTGGATGACTGGATAATGTATTGATTGCCATAAATCTAATGTAATAATTTCCCAACCTGGATAACTTCCAGAACATTGGTTGTCACTATTCTCAACAATCACCATATTGACTAGACAATTATGGAAATTGAAGTTCACGTATTGGGAAATTGCCCAGATCAAAAACCACTGACCTAATGTAATACCTGCAAAAAAGATTTCTGTAAACCACTTCTGATGTAATTATATAAATGAGACAGTTTTCCAATATTCAAGGGATACATTTTCAGAGTTTTCTGTGGAAGACAAAACTGTATAAATGTGTACAGAATCCTTCTAGGTTAGATATGTGAATGATACAAATTGGTTGCAGAAAGTGGATTTGGTTTATGCATTTAGCTTTGTGGCATAATACTTTGTTACACAATGAAGACTAATTTTCAATGTCAATTTTAATATGGAATTATTCTTCAGGAGATACTATACCATTCCAGACAAGTGACTTTTCAGTCTCTTCTTAAAAACCTCCAGTGATGAACCACCCACAACTTCTGAAGGCAGTTTGTTACACTGGTTAATTGTTTATAGTTAATTATTAATATTTATTGACTGCACATATAGCCACATATATGATGAATATTTCTTTTTCCACCTCACCATATTTTGTTCCACTCAACCATCAGCTGCCATTTAGAATAACTCCTATTAACTATCACAATGAAATTAAAATACAATCAAAGCAGAATTAAAATTATATTTCAATCAAACCAGTCAAAACAGTAAAGATGATAAAGATGAATCCACTTTAGGTTTTCCAAGGGAAAAGATAGAAGGTCCCAAAATTTTCTACAAGTCTCACAACTGTCCTTTTACCACATCAGGAAGATACCATAGGAAAGAAAGTTGATAAAGACATAACTTTGTTCTTTCTTTCAACCACGCGATCAGATGTCTCCCAGGACAGTGTTTCTTATCCTTGACAACCTGAAGATGTCTGGACTTCAACTTCCAGAATTCCACAGCTAGCTCAGCTGGCTGTGGAATTCTGGGAGTTGAAGTCCAGACATTTTCAAGTTGCCAAGATTGAGAGACACTGATGTTGAAAGAAAAATCATCAGGATCCAGTCCAAGCTGGGAATAAAGAAAATGGAGGCTGTTTGGAAGGAAGATTCTTTATTGAGTTGCCAGAAACTTCAGTGACACTGCATGTGTTTCTGGGGTGGCTGAACACATGGAACTGGCAATGGTGGGTTTTATACCATCTTGGGCTTTTGTGTTTGGAGTTGTTCCTGTGGCATGAACTTTGGCCTGAGATTCAGTGTGCCCTTTTGGTATTCTAATGGTGCTGGGTTAATCCTATTATGTCCTAAAGGCCATGTCCTGCTTCTCTGGGACTGGGGCTGATGGCTATGTCCTGTGTTGGATGTTTGGGTGAGCGGCTGCTGGTTCTAATTCTATCACTCTGCTATTGTTAGCTATCTGTTTTGCTGCCAGGGATTTCAAAATATTTTGCCTTGAATTGGCTTCTGCCTGGTAGTATTTGCTCATGAATGAGGCCTGAGTCTTTCTGAATGGGATTGTCAAATCTGCACTTCCACAGAGCTGGCCTGCTCAATTTCTGTTTGGGGCTATTAAGAAAAACTGGGCCTGCTCTTCTGCCTTTAAGATCCTTTGGGGAAATATAATATTCTGCCTTTTTAATATTCCCCAAAATATTTCCTTCTCTGGGGGAGGGTGTGTGTGACCTCCAACACTGACTTAGAAAATTTGAAAAGGGGATGTATTAGAAGATATATCATGCATCAACAGTTTGTCATCCACAGGTAGTCCTCAACTTACAACCATCATTTAATGAACGTTTGAAGTTACAACATTTGGTCACATGATCAAAATTTGAGCACTTGGCAATTAGCCCATATTTACAATGGTTGGGGTATCTCAGTGACATGTGAACACTATTTGCAACTTCAGACGAACAAAGTCAATGGGGAAAGCTGGATTCACTTAACATATGGTTCATTTTAACGACCGTATGATTGGCTTAATGATCGTGGCAGAAGAGAACATGAAATCAGGCACAGCTCACTTAACAAAGTCCAGTCCCAATTGTGGTTGTAAGTCGACAAGTACCTTTATCCATAAAAGATGGAATCAAACAGGAAGAAAATGTTAAGGGTGCCAAATATGCAATTCTCTGTGAGTATTTTGTGCAGACTATTTGGGGCAGCAAATTTGAAAAAAAAAATGAGATGACAAATACAAAGCAGATTGCCCTATCATACACTTTTGATTAATGCCTCTGAAGGAGTAATACCCTGGGGGGGAAAAATGTGGGGCTAACTTTTTAATTCAGCCCAGGTGTAAGAAATGGAAAGTGTTGCGTGCTTTCTCTTTTAATAAACACATCTTCAATTCTCATTCTATTTAGGACCACAGGTGATATTAAGGATGGAGTATAAAAAGCCCTAAGAGCTTCCAAACATTTGAAGAGCAGAAGGGTAAATAGCAACTCCATCTCAGACTTTCAGCTACACACACACACACACACACACACACAGAGAGAGAGAGAGAGAGAGAGAGAGAGAGAGAGAGAGAGAGAGAGACAGAGAGACAGAGAGAGAGAGAGAGACAGAGAGAGAGAGACAGAGAGAGAGAGAGAGACAGAGAGAGAGACAGAGAGACAGAGACAGAGACAGAGAGAAGAGAGAGAGAGAGAGAGAGAGAGAGAGAGAGAGAGAGAGAGAGAGAGAGAGAGAGAGAGAGAGAGAGAGAGACAAACCCCTTCCTTTTTTTCACACTAATCATTTTCCTTCTGGCTCACTTGAACAAAAGAAATAGTAGACTAGTATACGGATGGAATAGAATTCATGCTGGTTCAATCCACTTTCCTAAACTCCTTTGATAGAAAACTCAGTTTTCTCCAGACTATTCCTTCCTTCCTTCCTTCCTTCCTTCCTTCCTTCCTTCCTTCCTTCCTTCCTTCCTTCCTTCCTTCCTTCCTTCCTTCCTTCCTTCCTTCCGTCCTTTCTTTCCCAAATATACAGTACATTTTATCTGAATTATTGTGCATTCATTACTTTTAAAATTACTATTAAAATTAACATTTTAATAGACATTGGGGGGGGTTCCTGCATTTTTCCTGATGTTGCTTAATTGAAAAACAAAACAAGCTAATGCCATCCATGCTTATATCTGTGAGCAGTTCTGACCTTCGTTTTCTGGGAAAGCTCTAGTTTTGCAGTTTGCTAATTCTATACTTATGTGCATCTGTGTTTGTATACCAGAATAATTGATTCAACTGATTCTGCAATCACTATCGGCACCCATGGACACAATTAAACAAGTAGGGACCTCTACAGTGGACACCAAAGAATTAAGAAAGCGTTTGCCATCTCTATATTCCAGGTATGGCACTGCTCTAGGTGGGTCATTTAGATCAGCATTTTCAGACTTTATTAGAGCTCTGATAATTTTCTCAGTTACTAAGAAAATGTTTTCCAGTTATGAAAACTGTTATGAAGTTAGGAAGAGATTTCTCCTGCTTGGGTGAGGGGTTGGACTAGATGACCTACAAGTTCCCTTCCAACTCTGTTATTCTATTCTATTCTATCCCACAATGTCCATCCCTGCCCTCTCCCCCGCGAAATAAGGTCTTCTCCTAGAATGAACTAAAGGATTTTTTCATACTCCAATTCCCAACTCTGACTTGGATCCAGTTCAATTTCTCTGCAGCACAGAGGGATTGCAGTTGATGAGCAATGCCTAGTCATGAATAAAAAGTGCACAAACATCCCATTTCTGAATCTTCATGTGCATGAATTGTTAGCAGTCTCTAAGCTAGAACAAAATTTGCTGTCTCTCTTTTTCCTCCTCTGACCCCAGAGGTTGTCTGCACCATCTTTGGTATCCTTTACTAACATTTTAATAAGATTCCCTGAGAAGAATACAAGTCTGGTGTCTCCACATTGGTTCTCTGGAGTTGCTACTAAGGATATATTTTCTGGAGCAGCAAGATAGAAAAGTAAGTATAATGAAATTAAGCTCTTTTCTCTTGTCCTTCCCCTCTCCAAAAGGAGAATGAGATGTGGTTGGATTTTCTTTCTTTCTTTCTTTCTTTCTTTCTTTCTTTCTTTCTTTCTTTCTTTCTTTCTTTCTTTTCCTTCCTTCCTTCCTTTTTCTTTCTTTCTTCTTTCTTTCTTTCTTTCTTTCTTTCTTTCTTTCTTTCTTTCTTTTCCTTCCTTCCTTCCTTCCTTCCTTCCTTCCTTTTTCTTTCTTTCTTTCTTTCTTTCTTTCTTTCTTTCTTTCTTTCTTTCTCTTCCTTCCTTCCTTCCTTCCTTCCTTCCTTCCTTCCTTCCTTCCTTCCTTCCTTCCTTCCTTCCTTCCTTCCTTCCTTGTTCAAAGATTATGAGTTCCAAAGCTGAACCTGTGACATTTAAACCACATCAGAGGCTAAATCCTAACAACCTTGTTCAAATGCAAAGTCCTCTCTACTATTTTTTACACCTTTCTGTCCATATAGCCATTTACCTGGCCTCTACTGTCTTTGCATCTACTGCAGCCTGTTCCCAGATCCTTTTTTAAAAAATGCATTGTCCATTTAATTTCCAGTGCAAGACTTTTCCAAGCTGGTGCCCACTAGGTTCATTGCACTTCAACTTCCAATGTTTAATTTTTGTGGGTGCCTTCAAGTCCGGCTTCGACTCCTGTTTTACTGACTGAACAAGTCCCTATAGTTTGCTTGGAAAGGTTTTTTTGGGATGTGATTTGTCATTACCTGTTTCCTAGGGCTGAGGGAGCATGACTGGCCCAAGGTCATCAAGATGGCTTTGTGCCTAAATGGGACTAGAATCCACAGTATATTTGATGACATAACCACTACACCAAACTGGTTTCATTCCACAATAAAATTTGCACACAGTCATTGGATTTATCAGTTGAGATGTTGAGACTCTTGAAAGAGTGCAAAGAAGAGCAACAAAGATGATCAGAGGACTGGAGGTTAAAACGTATAAGGAACCATTGCTGGAATTGGGTATGTCTAGTTTCATGAAGAGAAGAACTAGGGGTGACATGATAGCAGTCTTCCAATAACTCATGGGTGGCCACAAAGAAGAGGGAGTCAAGCTATTCTCCAAAGCACCTGAAGGCAGGACAAGAAGCAATGGATAAAAACTCACCAAAGGACAGAAGCAACCTAGAACTAAGAAGAAATTTCCTGACAGTTAGAACAATTAACCAGTGGAACAACTTGCCTCCAGAAGTTGTGAATGCACCAACACTGGAAGTTTTTAAGAAGAGATTGGACAACTGTTTGTCTGAAAAGGTGTAGGGTTTCCTGCCTGAGGAGGGAATTGGACTAGAACAGGACTTTTCAACCTTTTCACAGATTGTACCACTTTTAGGACATGACAATATTTGAGTACCACCAGTGCTTAGCAAGGTATCAAAAATTTGATGACTAAAAAAAGGGGGGGAATTTTGGGTTTTACTGATTAGATTTATTTGTTGTTATAGAAATGGCTAGTTTACGGAAAAGTAAAAATTTGAGGTTTGATGTTAATGCCTTCTTTTTACTGCAACAGAGGAAGTCAATGCCTTTTCTTTTTCCCTTCTCCCCCTCACTTTTTCTCTCTCCCTCAGGCTTGTGTTACTTCAGCTCATTCCCCTCCCCTGATACACTTGTCTAGGAGGGTCATGTACCATCTGCCAGGTGCCAAATTATCACTGGTGGTACTTGTACCACCAGTTGAAAAGCCCTGAGCTAGAAGACCTCCAAGGTCCCTTCCAATTATTTCTATTCTATTCTATTCTATTCTATTCTATTCTATTCTATTCTATTCTATTCTATTCTATTCTATTCTATTCTATTCTATTCTATTCTATTCTATTCTATTCTATTCTATTCTATTCTATTCTATTCTATTCTCCAATATTTATTCTATTCTATTCTATTCTGTTCTGTTCTGTTCTGTTCTGTTCTGTTCTGTTCTGTTCTATTCTATTCTATTCTATTCTATTCTATTCTATTCTATTCTATTCTATTCTATTCTATTCTCCAATATTTATTCTATTCTATTCTATTCTATTCTATTCTATTCTATTCTATTCTATTCTATTCTATTCTATTCTATTCTATTCCATTCCATTCCATTCCATTCCATTCCATTCCTATTATTCTATTCTATTCTATTCTATTCTATTCTATTCTATTCTATTCTATTCTATTCTCCAATATTTATTCTATTCTATTCTATTCTATTCCATTCCATTCCATTCCATTCCATTCCATTCCATTCCTATTATTCTATTCTATTCTATTCTATTCTATTCTATTCTATTCTATTCTATTCTATTCTATTCTATTCTATTCTATTCTATTCTATTCTATTCTATTCTATTCTATTCTATTCTATTCTATTCTATTCTATTCTATTCTATTCTCCAATATTTATTCTGTTCTGTTCTATTCTATTCTATTCTATTCTATTCTATTCTATTCTATTCTATTCTATTCTATTCTATTCTATTCTATTCTATTCTATTCTATTCTATTCTATTCTATTCTCCAAACTGGGAAAAGCTATCTTGACTATTTTCCCCCTCTTTTCTCCCTCCTTCCTTGCTATTACTGAATCCCTTATTTTTATTTTCTTATTTGGTTTCTATCCCACATTTCATTGAGAGATTCATTAGTGTTCCCTCCTCTTTTCCCCCAGAAAGCTCTTTAAGCTAGATTGAATTGAGAGGATAACCGGTCCAAGGTCATTTAATTCACTTAGGCAGGAATTGGGTATGTCTAGTCAAAAGAAGAATTCTGGATGACATGATAGCAGTGTTCCAATATCTAAGGGACTGCCCCCCCCCAAAAAAAAACAGGGAGTCAACCTATTCTCCAAAGCACCTGAGGGCAGGACAAGGAACAATGGATGGAAACTGATCAAGGAGAGAACTAACCTAGAACTAAGGATGAATTTCCTGACAATGAGAACAATTATTCAGTGGAACAGCTCTCCTTCAGAAATCGTGGGTGCTCCATCACTGGAGGTTTTTAAGAAGAGATTGGACAACTATCTATCTTAAATGGTATAGAGCAGGGGTGTCAAACTCAATTTCATTGAGGGCCGCATCAGCATTGCGGTTGCCCTCAGGGGGCCGGGTGGGTGTGGCCAGGGTGGGCGTGGCCTACTGGGTGGGCGTGGCTAGAGTGCGTATGGCCTACTGGGTGGGCGTGGCCAGCTCTACATCGTTCGCATCAAGGGTGCCTATGGGGGCCTGGGCAGGAGTGGGACAGATCTGAGGGTCTCTGGCAGAAGGAGGGTCTCTGGGCCAGGGCCAAGGCAGTGGGGGCCGTTCCCTCACTGTTTCCAGGATGGCTTCGCGGGCCACATGAAACCACTTCGCGGGCCGGATCTGGCCCCCGGGCCTTGTGTTTGACATGTCTGGTATAGAGTCTCCTGCTTGAGCAGAGGCTTGGACAAGACCTCCAAGGTCCCTCCCAACTCTGTCTTTCTGTTAAACTTCCATACCTAAAGGAGGACTATTCTAATAATAACCTCCCAATTCCAACACCTCAACTACTACCATCACATTAACTCTTACACATCCAAGGAGAACTTGCTCCCAACTGTTTTATTCTCCTGCCTTTTTCCTGTACTTTTGAGAATAGCTACACCATGCTGTCCTTGGTGACCAAAACATTTTCTTAACTAATTCCCTTGGAGGAGATAAAGCACCAAGGAATGGGTATCTGCTTTTGCTTCCAGAATTATCAGCAGGTCTTTTTCTATTCCTGATTTGCTAATCCTTAATACATTATGCTGCTGTACAGTATATCATTTCAACTCATGCTTAAGGAGAAGGACTCTGAGCAGTTCCATCTAGTGCCAAGCAGAGCTGTAGAAGGAGTTGCTACAGCAGACCTCAAAGAACACCTGTTGGTGTTTGCAGGTGAGTAAAAATTTAGAATGAGCTGAAGGAACCATTCTTCTTCCAGCAAAAGACAAACATAAGACTACTTGTCATGCCCAAAGCATCTGCCTTGAACCTGTTGAGATCCAGGTAATGTTTAAAAATTCTCACTGTATAAGAGAGAACTTTTATAAAATGTTTTATAGGTGGCACTTAGATCCTAAAAAATTTGCAAGTATGTATCCGAACTGCCAGCCCAAATGTTGGAGGTGTGGCGGTGAAGATGCAACGTATTTTCATATATGGTGGACCTGTAAAAAGGTTAAAGCTTTTTGGATTAAAATTTGGTGGAACATGCAAAAGATATTCAAGAAAAGGATAAAGTTTTGTCCACAACTGTTTTTACTGGGCATTATTACTGATACTACTGTTGTGGACACTAAGCTGATGTTGAACTTAATTACGGCAGCGAGACCTTTAGTAGCGCAATATTGGAAGAAGGAAGAACTGCTGACTATAGAAGAATGGACTTTAAAAGTTTCCAATCTGGCGGAAATGGCAAAGATCTCAGCGTACTTGAAAGACCATTCGCAACAGAGATATATTGTGGAGTGGAGAAGATGGATTGATTATATCCAGAATAAATATGGGACTAAAAGGTTTCATCTAGCATTTGAATAAGTATTGATGTGATATTTAAATTGCTTGTAGTTATTTTATAAGAGTTAAAGTGCGATAGATTTAATATTGTATTGTTGTTTGCATAAGGTAGACTATGATTGTTTGTATATTTGTACCCTGTATTGAGCTCTGGGAAGTCGGGGAGGGGGGAGGGGGAGGGGAGGGAGGTGTTGGGGAGGGTTGGGGAGAGGGGAGGGGGTTGGGAGGGGTTTTGTCTTTTTTAAAAAATGTATTGTAAAACTTTTCAATAAAAAAAAGAGAACGCAAAAAAAATTCTCATTGTGGATTTTGGTTTTCCTTTTCTTCCTTCATTCTCCTTTATTTCTAGGACATTCCTTCTCTGGCTATAAACCTGAGAACAAGGAGAATAATTTTGTGTTTTGTAATGTGTTCTGAATGTCCTTGCAGCTGGAGTACAAGCAATGGTTGAAACAACCACATAATGAATAATATCTATATCAAATGTTCTAGAGATGAAGGGAGAAGAACGTACTAGAGAGAAGTGGAGGTGAAGAGAGGGAGAGATCACAAAAACAGATGGACCATAAAAAAATTTAAGGAGGTTATGGATTCCAGAGGAACATCGTTAATTTATTTTACTTTCTACATTTTGCAGAAGCTCTGATATAAACATAGTTATACATAACATCTGAACTGTGTGAAGTAAAACAAATTAAAATTAACCTAATATTGCTATCAAGCCTTAGTTTTCTACCTTTTTTAATAGCTTATAGATAACTATGAGTCATTCAACTTCTGCTTGCTCTCTTATATACAAAATATGTATATTGGAGAATGGTCTGTTTCATCACAAAGACAAACCTTTGAACAGAAGTGCAGAATCTACCTTGTTTTGGAGCTGATAGATGAATAATATCTGGATCATTAGAACAGATAGGAAGGCAGATGATCCACAAGTCAACCTTAACTTGACCATCTATGATGGAGGTAGCTCATTCATGATCTGTTTTCCCCTCCCAATTTTCTAGGTAAGAACTGAATGGCATGGAGAAACAAGACTATGGTGACCGAATTTGTTCTGCTGGGCCTCTCTTCATCTTGGGAGATGCAGCTGTTCCTATTTATCTTCTTCCTCCTCCTTTATGCAGTAACTCTCCTCAGCAACATCCTCATCATCCTGGCAACTTCAAAGAACCATCACCTTTCCAACTCACCCATGTTCTTCCTGTTGAGTCATTTGGCTTTCCTAGATATCTGCTTGGCCTCTTTTGCGACGCCCAGGGCTCTCCTTGGTTTTCTTACCCAGCGTCAAGCTATCTCCTTCAAGAGTTGCATGACACAAATCTTCTTCCTTCACCTCTTTGGAGGCAGCGAGATGCTTTTGCTAACAGTAATGGCCTATGACCGATATGTGGCCATCTGTCACCCTCTTCACTATGCTTCAGTCATGAGCCGGCGCCACTGTATAAGCTTTGTGCTAGCCTCGTGGACTGGTGGGCTCCTCCACACCAGTGTGCAGTTGGGCTTCATTCTAAGTGTGCCATTCTGTGGGCCCAATCAGATAGACAACTTCTTCTGTGATATCCCCTTGGTCATCAAGCTAGCCTGTGTGGACCCTTATCCCTTAGAGGTCATGATGGTGACCAACAGTGGTATTTTATCATTGTTGTGCTTTGTGGCATTGCTTGTCTCCTATGGACTCATACTTTCCACATTTCATTCCAGACACCTCTCTGAGGGTTCCTCAAAAGCTTTGTCTACATGTACTTCACATCTCCTGGTTCTCATCCTGTACTTTGGACCTTGCATATTCATTTACCTGCGTCCACATACCCATTTCATGTTTGACAAAGTGATCTCTGTCTTCTATACTGCAGTTACCCCTTTTCTCAATCCTGCCATCTATGCGCTGAAGAATAAGGAGATGAGGGCTGCAATGGGGAAGATGGTGGCAAGGCAGTTGGGACAGGTCTCTGCACAAGTTCCCGTTCATCCAGCAGGAAGACTTTCCTTGCAGAGACACAAAAAGAATTGGTGTCCACGCAGGCCAGTCTTGAACTCAGTGTCATTGTTACATATCGTTTAATCTATGGATTGTTGAATTAAAGGGTTGATTTGAAATAAATGGTCAAAACAACAAGAAACCCTATAAATCCAAATTAGGGACATTAATAGCTTTATCTATTTTCCCCTTACATTAATCAACTATAGAACAAAGTTCTCACTTTTAAGGTTAGTTTAGTTTAATGAAGAGAAGGACGAGGGGTGACATGATAGCAGTGTTCCAATGTCTCAGGGGCTGCCACAAAGAAGACGCAGTCAAACTATTCTCCAAAGCGCCCAAAGGCAGGACAAGAAGCAACAGATGGAAACTAATCAAGGAGACAAGCAACCTAGAACTAAGGAGAAACTTCCTGACAGTTAGAACAATTAACCAGTGGAACAACCTGCCTCCAGAAGGTGTCAATGCTCCAACTCTGGAAGTTTTTAAGAAGAGACTGGACAGCCATTTGTCTGATATAGTATAGGGTCTCCAGCCTGACCAGGGAGTGGGACTAGAAGACCTCCAAGTCCCTTCCAACTTTATTATTATTATTATTATTATTATTATTATTATTAGTAGTAGTAGTAGTAGTAGTAGTAGTAGTAGTATTATCATCATCATCATCATCACTTGCAGCATGGTTATGGAAGTACCAGATAATGTTCTGCTTTGTTGGCAGAGATGGAAAAGTTTCCTTGAATTGGCCAAGCTCCCAAAAGAAGCCAGCTTTTGCTTTGAATTCTTGTGTCCTATAAATCAAACTTTCTTTTCGTACTCTATAAATCAAAAAGAAAAAAAAGGGAGGGGGAAGTAGCAGCAAAGAGTGCCCTCCCTAAGAACACTGAAGCAAGGAGAGCAGAGATGATGAGCAAGATTCAGTCATTTCTGTTCTTCTACTGACCGTAACCTGGCCAGGTTTGGAAACACAGCAATAGTAAGCTGTAGTAGACCCTGGATAAACATGTCAGTTGGTCCTTGATTTACAATCGTTCATTTAGCAACCGTTCAAAGTTACAGCGGCACTGGGGGGGGAAAGGTGTTTATAAATGGTCATCGCACTTACAACCGTCACAGCATCCCCATCGTCCCCTGATTGCGGGTGCTTGGCAATTGCCCATTTATGATGCTTTGCACCATTCCAGGGTCACGTGATCGCCATTTGTAACCTTCCCAGCTGGCTTCCGACAAGCAGAGTCAGTGGGGGAAGCCAGATTCATTTAATGACTGCATGATTCGCTTAACAGCTGCAGTTATTTGTGGCAAAAAGGTCATAAAATCAGGTACGACTCACTGAACAAACCCCTTGCTTAGCCATGGGAATTCTGTCCCCCATTGTGGCCATAAGCTGAGGACTGCCTGCATTGAAAATTTTCTCACGCAAATGTCTATGGAGGTTCTCAGTCATCCAGGTCATGGTTGTCCCAAAAGGTGCTTTTTCAGGAGGCAACTGGACTTTCTTGTTTTTCTTTGAAGACGTTTTGCTCCTCATCCAAGAAGCTTCTTCAGCTCTGACTAGATGGTGGGGAATGGAAGGATTCATATTCTTTGCAGACAGCTGGTCAATTGCATTCTTTTAGAGAGTTGTTGAGGCCATTTAGAGGTTTACCTGGGTCTCAGGGTCAAATGTGCAAATGGTGCAAATGTGTGTGATGTGTGTGGAGCCTTCTTGGCTGCAGGATGTTTTCTGCCCTGGGTCCCTTCACTGTTGAGGACAGGTGGAGGCTGTTGGGGATGAGTCTGTGTTGTCTGCCTCTCAAACTGAAGAACAAATGGTTCCTGTAGTCTGCAATGTTTTCTGGAAATCCATTCATACTCCCTCACCATTCGAAGAGTGTTCATCCCAAAGTGCATCGCTAAAGGTCTGTGGAGATTCTCAGTCATCCAGGTCAGGGAAGCTTCTTGGATGAGAAGCGAAACGTCTTCAAAGAAGAAAACAAGAAAGTCCAATTGCCTCTGGGATTCTGATGCAAATATGCCCTCAGCTCTTCAAATCTCTGTTAGGGCTGAGATTAATCATGGGTTGGTCTTACTTTCAGGACCATTAGAGAGTACAGAATCTCTTCTGTTCAACATCAAGCATCATCAGAACTTTCACCAAAGTAGTTTAGCTTATAATCCTTTCTAGTTATCTTGAGACTAGATTGGCTTCAAAGACTCAACCCACATATTCGTTGTGGTCAGAGCCAACAGATCCCTAGACATAGAGATCTGCAAACACCCTCCTCCCCCCTCCCCCCCATTACTCACTCTTCTGCACCCTAGAAGAACAGACGTTTTATCCTGGCTTCCCGATTAAAAATGCAGATTGTGCTGAAGGATTTGGAAAGGGGAAATTTCAAAAACTGCCCCACATCAATTCTGATGAAAGTAATCAAAGCCTTGCAGGAGGCTGGTGGTGCATGGTGGTGAATGAATCCTTGGCAGAGAAGATGGTGGTGCTGACCTTGATTGAGGAAGTAGCCTCTGCTCAAGCGATCATCATTAACCTGGTTAGTTTGGAGAACGAGTGATATGTCTCAAACCTGCCTTTGACAACAGAAGTTATTGAAGAGGTGTAATTGCAGAGAAACATGAGGGGGAAAAACAATTGGGACCCTTTTCAGCCATGCTTCAGACTGACCCATAGTACTAAGATGACACTGATTACTCTTTTGGGATGATGCGCGGTAAAACCAGAATGGGGAAGGATGAGCTATCTAGTCCATGGGCTGTTTGGCTTTTGAACGAGAAATAATTTTATAAACTTTATGCATGATTGACTTGCGAGGCCAGTGTGTTGTGCAATTAGTTCACATGGTGTAATAAGATGGAGGGTTTGTGTCACTGTAAGTTGGGGGGTGGGGGCACGAAGGGAGGCTCAGCCAATCTCAATGTATACATGGTTGTACTTTGACAATAAAGGTTCATTCATTCATTCATTCATTCATTCATTCATTCATTCCTGTTTGATTTTTGACCTGCAATTGTTATCCTCATTCACAGTATTCTTCTGAAGCATCTCTGTAGGTGTTGAGTGGGTGGAATGGTCAGCCACCTCCTTCCTCCAGGGCCAGTTGTATTTTGGTGATGGAAGGAGAAATGAGGTTCAGATGGAAGGCCCTCCATTGTACACCTCCACAGGGACTACGTATCTTCTATTATTTAGCACGTATGTGAAGCTTCTGGAAGTGGACACCCATCAACATGGGGTCAGATATCACCAGCACGTTGGTGGTACTTGTGTATCTCAGCTCTGATCTGAAAAGAAAACATCAAATTGCTGTTCCAGTGTCTGCAGACTGCAGAGTGTAAATATGGAGGAACATATGTAGACTCAATCCATGCAAGATAGAATGTTATGGGCACAAAGGCCAACATGTCTGGGCTTTGTTGGTCCTGGGTAGAATTGTAACTAGTCCTCTTTGATTTGGTTTGATAGATTAAAATTTAGGCATTCTTCTGGTCTCTCAATTTCTTGCTCAGTGACCAGATGGACACTCCCTTAACAGCAGTAGGAAGCTAGGGAAAGAAAAGCAAGTTTATTTAGATGCCTTTTGTTGAAGTAGATGTGGCTGGAGAGGACCAATGGTTGAAGGGAATGGGCCCTTGGGAACATTGCAGGATGAGGAGCATGGGTTTACCTTTTTTTGCAGTCCACAGCTCCCTTCGTTCATTTTTCCCCTAACAAGTGGCAAGGAGTTCCACTGGTGAGGAGAGGAGGAGGACGAAGAAGAAGGAGGTTTGCTGAGATCATAAGGGGAGGGATAACCTATATCTGTCTGAAAAGAAAGATGACCCGATGGGTTATGGGTTGATTAATTAAATGAGTCCTTGTTTTAACATTATCTTGACAGAACAAATAAATATTTGCTTGCTAGGTTTTTTGGCATCTAAAGTTCAAAATGAGAATTCTACCCTGGCCTTGAGTTTCATGGCCCACTGGAGATGACTCAACCCATCAGTCAAAACTATATTCCATTGGGGAAGGTAAAAGGTAAAGGTAAAGGTTCTCCCGCACATGCATGCTAGTCGTTTCTGACTCTAGGGGCCGGTGCTCATCTCCGTTTCAAAGCCGGAGAGCCAGCGCTTGTCCGAGGACGTCTCCGTGGTCATGTGGCCGGCATGACTAGACGCCAAAGGCGCACGGAACGCTGTTACCTTCCCACCGTAGTGGACCCTATTTTTCTACTTGCATTTTTTACGTGCTTTCGAACTGCTAGGTTGGCAGAAGCTGGGACGAGTAACAGGCGCTCACTCTGCTACGTGGCACTCGGGATTCAACCCGCCAAACTGCCAACCTTCTGATCGACAAGCTCAGCGTCCTAACCCACGTCCCTACCCATTGGGGAAACTCTACTGCAAATCTAGCCATTCTCCTGTCTTCTTCCAGTTATTTTCCTGGGTCTGTTGCTAGGACTTGTAATTTTGACTCAATAACCTTTTAACAAGCCTCCTGAGTGTTGGGTGAACTTGTTCCCTGGGAAACTGAACATATATCTTTATCTTCAGGGATCGGAGGTTACTTAGCATGACACGGAACCACCAAGTACCATCAATGACTGTGATGTAAGTTGTCTTTTTTTTAAAAAAACAAAAAAACAAAAATCCACTCTTTTATTCTCTCTCCTTTCCTTTCTTAATCTTCCATCTCGCTGAACATCTGGAGTCTTGTTGGAAGCCACTAATCTTAGGTGAGACACTTAGGAAAATAATATCTTTCCCAGTGAGGTTGATTTGACAACTCCATCTTTGCTCAAATCTTATCTTTTTTTTTCCCTTAAAAGATTACAAGCTGTCTTGCTATCTTAAAGAGAAGATAGAGAGATATAGAGAGAAGTTCCTCGGTGGTGGATTCCAGAATGACTTACATTTCTACCCAGAACATTTGGTCCGAGTGACCAACCCAGACTGGAAATTCATACATTGTTTAACATTTGTCGCCTCTCAAATTAATGTGAGTCCACTACTTACCTATGCCTTTTTGTGATGTCATAAGCACCCACACGATACTGGGCTAGTGTCTTTGGATGTTTTTATCTCACCATTATATTTATTGTTAACTATTATGACTACTGCCATTTTAGGTAACCCACCTAAATTGACAGGTTCAGATGATTAGTCTTGGCCCCCACTAATCTTCTGCAATTAATTGGGTGCCTGGTGTCTTGACAGAGGAAAAGAAGCCAGAAGTTATTTAAATAATATTTTTCTCAGGAAGCTGTTGCATTGCAGGTAACTATTTATCAATGGAATTTCTTGCACAGGGTAACCATCGCTGTTGCATCCTAAAGGAGCTTTTTCACGAGGCAACTGGACTTTTTTGTTTCATTGCTGTTTCATGGTTGTAACTTCTCTGCCTGTGAATGACCATCCTGGCTTCCACAGGTTATGAGTTCTGCTCCCATCAACCTCCACCAGCAGAGCTTTGGACCAGGGTGGGGAGATCTATTTTTTAACACATCGAGAGGGTGCTCTTTGCAGTATCTACTGTAAAAAAAATGGCACCTGCTTTAGAGAAAATCAAGCAAGAGATAAGAGAAAATTTTGAAAAGAGGGTTTGCTTATCTATAAGTCCTAGATGTGGAAACCTGTGAAGCAAAATCTAACTTAAAAGTCTGGTAATGAAAAAGAGAGGATCCATAGCTCCAGGATCTCCAAGTCACTGTGGAACAGATCCCAATTTTAGCTCCTATTGTTGCATGAATGAGATGGCAGGAAACCATTGAAATGCTTGTGGTTGGTTGGATCAATATGTGTTTTAGAGGGTCAGATTATTTTTGTCATTGTCGTCATCATCATCATCATCATGAATTATTTTAATCCTGAATCTTGAAAATCTAAAAATATAAGCCTGGTTACTTATAGAGGGGCAGGAGAAAAGGAACAGGTTGGAAATTACTGACTAAAACCATGCTGGGAAAAGATGTCTAGACATCCTTATTTCCAAAATTCTTGGAACTCCTGGTGATACATTGATTATATTAGAATTCTTTCCAAGATCAAAGAATTTAAAAAAATGATGGGGACATCCAATATTTCCCATGTCAACCAACATGCAAGTGAGATTGAGAAAGTGGTAGATTTAAGTTACCAACTACTAATCAATCAGCATTGCAGTTGAGCAAGGGTTTGAAGTAGACTTCTGTTGCAAAAGTACATTGTCCCTCTATGAAACTACTTTTTGAGAGACTTCTAGTCTATGAAGGGGGTAATCAATCAGGGAACCCAAGGAGGACAAGACTTGCAGTAGCACGAATAAGCTTAGGGTCTCCCTTGAGCTGATGGAAAACAATAAAATGAGGGGTGATATACTCAGTGGGAACAAGTAGCCAGAAAAAAATGGGAAAAAAATAACAGCCTTCTCTGCTTAGCATTCATTGCTTTGATCCTCATTCTGCAAGCCGCTTATTGAATCTTATTGGGTGAAAGTGGACTAGACAAAGAAAGGATTAGATAAAGGGGAAATTTCTCTCTGTTGAGTTAAGCTTTCGGTACCTTTATGAGTATATCTTCAGCTTGCTTGGTAACAGTGAAGACGTGGCTTGCAAACGCCTTCTGCTAGAAGGTTTTTCCAACTTTCTGGTCCAGTCTACAATCCTGGGGCCCCGGTGATCTCTTCTCCAAGTATTAACTGGGTTCAATCCTGCTTGCTTTTTGAGATCAGCCAAGACTGACTAGGTGCCACCTAACTAGCTGGGTGACTAGAAGGGCTGCTAGGAGAAAAGGAAGATGTGGTGATAGATAGCATGGGTCTCTAGAGGCTTTTGATTCAGGGGACACTCCAGTTTGCAACCTCAACAGCTTACCTGTAATTTGCAGCTGGAAGCAAACTTTGCGATGGACATTTGTTAGGATATTGAATTTAGTAGCTGGAACAGTAAAACGTACAATAGGCCAGAACACACAGTTCTAGTTAATTAGTTAGAAAGTGCTGACTCGTTTATGAATTGATCTATGCTACGATGGGTTGTTGTAAGTATGAAGGGGGCATTTCCCTCCCCCCCCTTTTTAAACTTCTCTGTGTTCTGTATACTGCTTTAGATTTACTTCTGGATACTCCTGTGTTCCTGACTATCTTTATGTTCTTCCTTTTCTGGATGATGATAAAGACTGCTGTAAATTTAAATGTTAAATATATTTATACTACGGTAAAAGGGACGCGGTGGCTAAGGGACGCGGTAGCTCAGTGGGTTAGGACGCTGAGCTTGTCGATCAGAAGGTCGGCAGTTTGGCGGGTCAAATCCTGAGTGCCGTGTAACACAGTGAGCGCCTGTTACTCGTCCCAGCTTCTGCCAACCTAGCAGTTCAAAAGTATATAAAAATGCAAGTAGAAAAATAGGGACCGCTACGGTGGGAAGGTAACAGCATTCCGTGCGCCTTTGGCGTCTAGTCATGCCGGAGACATCTTCGGACAAGCGCTGGCTCTTCGGCTTTGAAATGGAGATGAGCACCGGCCCCTAGAGTCAGAAACGACTAGCACGCATGTGCGGGGGAAACTTTACCTTTACCTTTACCTAAAAGACTACAAGTTTCTGTCAGTGTCTCTGACTTTATTAGGACAGTTGCTGTGCAATTCCTTGACAACGGAGGGAGTGGAGGAGAAAACATGTGTTTCACTTGGGGACAAGGGGCATGCAGCGGTGTTCTGGTAAATGTTTATGGATCAGCTCTGCCATTTCCACTGCTGCTATCCCACACTGTGCCACCATCTGTGGAACAGGTGATCAGCACACTAGGCCCAGTGTGACTCAGCTATGCTCTCAACTGGCTTGCAAAATTCCAGAAAAAAAAATAACAGTTGGTTCTAGCAAACTACCCCAAGATGGCTCCAGCACTCTATTGGCTATGTCTTTTTCTGGTTCTCTGTGTCTTCCCCCTATGATCAGATTGACAAATTGATATTACTATGGTAAGAACACATTCCCCCCCAATACTTTTTACTATGCTCCCCCCCCCAAATCACAAGGAATAAAGCTCAGGGGGGGGAAAATACAGAAATAATGTTTCACTCATGAAGCTGCTGGCTATTGCAAAAAGCAGAAACGTTGAAACAAGCCTGTAGATTTGCAAAGAGAGCTTGCTAAAGATAATAGACAGAGTAAAGATAAGTGGATAAAATTACATTTGTCTGACAGGATTAAAACCCAAGGAAGTCAGTATTTGAGACCTATGGCTAGCTTTTGCGAAACAAGCTAAACAAATCTAATAACAAAAGCACACAAAGCAAGCCTCCAAATTATGAAATGCTGTAAAACCGTATACAAATCCCTGCGGTCATCAAATCAATTTGTCAACTGTCCCAGAACTGCATGCTGTTGCTGGTTCTGCTCATCAATAAATAGACTTTCTTTCTTAAACAGCCTCCATTTTATTCCCAGCTTGGAATGGAACCTGATTTTTTCTTCCAACATTATAATAGAACAAAGAAAAGAAATCTGAAATCATCCTCTTTCTTTTCCTTTCTGTACATCTCCTATAGGAACTGGCCCTTTTTACAAGATGCTCCAAAGAAATCAATCCACGGTGGAAGAGTTTGTCCTGCTGGGCCTCTCCCAGACCAGAGAAATCCAACTGGCCCTCTTTCTCCTCTTTCTCCTATTTTATTCTCTGATAATGCCGGGAAACCTTCTCATCATCCTGACCATCCAGAAAGAACCTCAGCTAAACTCTCCCATGTACTTCTTCTTAGCCAACCTGGCTTTTCTGGACCTCTGCTACTGCTCCATCACTCCTCCCAAGATGCTGGTTGACTTCTTCTCCAGCCATAAGACCATCTCCTATAAGGGCTGCATACTCCAGATCTTCTTTCTTCATTGGTTAGGAGGCTCTGAAGTTATCCTTCTGGTTGACATGGCCATTGATCGCTATGTGGCCATTTGCCACCCTTTGCGCTATGCCAGCCTCATCAGCAAAGCGGTCTGCTACATGTTGGTCCTGACAGCCTGGTGTGTAGGATTTATGCATTCTATCGTCCAAGTAATTCTTATTCTCCCACTGCCATTCTGTGGACCAAATAAATTAAATAATTTCTTCTGTGATATCACTCAGATCATCAAGTTGGCTTGCACTGATATATATGCACTGGAGTACATCATGTTCTTCAACAGTGGCTTGGCCACCTTGATGTGTTTCATCCTCCTCCTCATTTCCTATGGGGTCCTTTTGGTCAAAGTGAGAGCAAATTCTGACAAAGGAAAGAGTAAAGCCTTCTCTACATGCATCACACACATCATCATTATCTTCATCATGTTTGGTCCAGCTATCTACATCTATTGCCATCCCTTTCAGGAATTCTTCTTTGATAAGGTGGTGGCTGTTTTCCATACAGTGGTCTTCCCCTTGATGAACCCCATGATCTACACTTTGAGGAATAAGGAGATCAAGCAAGCCATGTTGAAGCTGTTGGGCAAAAGTAAGGTTCAAAGCAGATGATAAAGATAATTCGTTCTCAAAGGCATTTGAAAATTTGCACCCTGCCCATGATGCTACACATAGCCTGCTGAAAGTTTGTAAGCAAGTGGCAGAAAAACCACTCCGTTTCCTATAACTATCTGAAGATTGAAGTGAACCAAAGTCCACATTTAACTCAGGAACATCAGTCATAAACAATTCAAAGATCCAAGCGTTAAAGAAAAAAAAATAGGCAGGTAGGAGAAGGGTGGGAGCCTTTGAACTGTGGCGCTCAAGATGCCTATTATCCATCCCATGGACTGCAAAAATCACAAACAAAGAAGTCCGAGATTAAGCCTCACCAAAAATATCACTCGAAGCCAAGACCGCCAAACAAAGGCTATCATACTTTGGCCATGTGATGCTAGCTGACTCACTTGAAAACTCAATCCTTCTGGGAGTGATCAGCAGAAAAAGGAGAAGGGTCCACCTTAGTAATCATGTGTCATCCAAGTGTGGTGGACTTCCATATAACAAATTCAGAGCCAGCCTAGGAAGGGTTTAGGGGAGCTGTAGCTGAAAGCATCGGGAGGCCAGCCATCTGCTGACTTGCCTGCAGACCAGTGGTGGGATTCAAATACCTGAACAACTGGTTCTCTGCGTGGATGCAGGCCTGGTTCTCTGAGGCTTAGAACAGACTTCCGGAAGTGGCAACCATGCACTTCTGGTGGGCCGTTCTAGGCCTGGGTGGCCTCCTCCAGGCCTCCGAGGCCTAGAACGGACTTCCAGAAGCAGTGTGCATTCAGCCGGTTCTCCAAACTCAAGAAAACCTAGCTACCAGTTCTGCCAAACCAGTGCAAACCAGCTGAATCCCACCACTGCCTTCAGATGTTCTCTAACACTGGAGGCTTTTAAGAAGAGATTGGTCAACCATTTGTCTAAAATGCTATAGGGTTTCATGTCTGAGAAGTGGGTTGGACTGGAAGGCCTCCAAGGTCCCTTCCAAGTCTGTTATTCTGTTATCTGAAGGCAACAGTGCTAAAACTGCAATCATAAGAACACAGCCCGGACTCCCAGGAAAATATAGAAAGTTTTGAAACGTTGGAAGCTGTGCCTCTCCCTCCTTCCAATTCCTCACCAGATTGCTATTTTAATTGTGACCGACAGTGAAAACATAGGCAATAATTGTGTCCAACTGAACTGATTTTTCTCTTCATGGTGCTTAAACAAAATTAAATACAGGTAGTCTTTGACTTATGACCACAATTGAACCCAAAATTTCTGTTGCTAAATGAGACATTTGTTAAGTGAATTTTGCCCCATTTTATAACCTTCCTTGCCACAGTTGTTAAATGAATTACTGCAGTTAATTTAGTAACGCGGTTGTTAAGTGAATCTGTCTTCCCCACTGACTTTGCTTGTCAGAACTTCGCAAAAGGCGATCACATGATCCTGAGATACTGTAACCCTCATAAATATGTGCCAGTGGCCAAATGTCTGAATTTTGATCACAGGACCATGGGGATGCTATAATAGTCACAACTGTGAAAAACTTTAAAGTTGGCAAATTACATGTGTTTATTGGCCAATCATGAACTTTATTTACAATCCCTTTGGAACTTGATTTTGCAAGCAAATGAACTTCAAAGGATTCAGAGGTATGGAGAGACACACATACAAATTCTGAAAACTTTATCAGTTAGTACCATTTTAGTACACTTTGTTAGTACCACTTTATAATGCCTTGGTAAGACCACACCTGTAACATTGCAGCCAGTTTTGGTTGCCACGATGTAAAAATATATTGAGACTCTCAAAAGGGTGCAGAGAAAAGCAATAAAGATGATCAGGGGACTTGATGCTAAATCATGCGAAGAATCGTTGCAGGAATTGGGTATGTCTAGTATTTAATGAAAAGAAGGGCATAATAACATTGTTTCAATATCTAAGGGGTTGCCACAAAGAAGAGAAGGACAACCTATTCTCCAAAGCACCTGAAGGCAGGACAAGGAGCAATGGATGGAAACTAATCAAGGAGAGAACCAACTAACAGCTAAGGAGAAATTTCCTGACAATAGAACAATTAATCAGTGGAACGACTTGCCTCCGGAAGTTGTGGGTGCTCCATCTTTGGAGGTTTTTAAGAAGAATTTGGACAACAATTTGCCTGCAGTGATATAGGGTTTCCTGCGTGAGCCAGGGGTTGGACTAGAAGACCTCCAAGGTTTCTTCCAAGTCTGCTACTCTGTTAACGGATGGAAACTAGTCAAGGAGAGAAGCAACCTAGAACTAAGGAGAAACTTCCTGACAGTTAGAACAATTAACCAGTGGAACAACCTGCCTCCAGAGGTGGTGAATGCTCCAACACTGGAGGTTTTTAAGAAGAGACTGGACAGCCATTTGCCTGAAATGGTATAAGGTTTCCTGCCTGAGCAGGGGGTTGGACTAGATGACCTCCAAGGTCCCTTCCAACTTTATTATTATTATTATTATTATTATTATTATTATTATTATTATTATTATTATTATTATTATTATTGTTGTTGTTGTTGTTGTTGTTGTTGTTGTTGTTGTTGTTGTTGTTGTTGTTATTATTATTATTATTATTATTATTATTATTACCACTGAAAAAATGTTATGATTTCCAATCAAACGTGTGAAAATACTGCAGAGAAGCACATTCATGATCACCACAAATTGATGTTGACTCTTGCAATAGCTTTTAAGCAAAATGAAAAATATAGCTAGATCTATCTATGGAAAGATGGGAGAGTCTCTTCTGTAGTGTAACCGCAGCAATCATTTCTTTCTTCTAATTATAGAGGTGCTTTAAGAGACACTAGAGGGCAGCAAAATGCTGATGAAAGAAAATGAAGATTGTAAATAAGAGTCTCAGACTGAAGCCTCTGCAGGGTTTTAGGTAGGATTAGAAAAATGCCTCAATATCCATGTTCGTACTGAACCAATGGGTGAGCAGTGCAAAATCACTCAGCTGTTTGCTTGTTTGGGCCTTTGTATATTGTCTGATTTCAGCCAATGTAGCTTCTAAGGCCAGGTTTTATCAAATAGGAGCCCAACTAATTGTGGGTTCCTCAAAAGCATGGGAATGGTAGTAGTAATTAGTACAGAGAACTAGCTTCTGAGCTTATTTCTTCCGGTGCCCATCCCACACTTAAATGTAGGAAGTTGACATTAAGTATTAACATGGTTGCTGGCCTAGAAACCAGGAGACTGTGAGTTCTAGTCCTGCCTTAGACATGAAAGCTAGCTGGGTGACTTTGAGCCAATCACTGCGAGATTGAGAGTTCTAGTCCTGCTTTAGGCATGAAAGCTAGCTGGGTGACTTTGGGCCAATCAGCCGGAGACTGAGAGTTCTAGTCCTGCCTTAGACATGAAAGCTAGCTGGGTGACTTTGGGCCAATCACTGTGAGATTGAGAGTTCTAGTCCTGCTTTAGGCATGAAAGCTAGCTGTGGGACTTTGGGCCAATCATCAGGAGACTGAGAGTTCTAGTCCTGCCTTAGACATGAAAGCTAGCTGGGTGACTTTGAGCCAATCACTGCGAGATTGAGAGTTCTAGTCCTGCTTTAGGCATGAAAGCTAGCTGGGTGACTTTGGGCCAATCAGCAGGAGACTGAGAGTTCTAGTTTCTCCTTAGGCATGAAAGCTAGCTGGGTGACTTTGGGCCAATCATCAGGAGACTGAGAGTTCTAGTTTCTCCTTAGGCATGAAAACTAGCTGGGTGACTTTGGTCCACTCTCCAGCCCAACCGACCTCACAGGGTTGTTGT